>NW_006921554.1:333967-335565 GCF_000340215.1 Pseudocercospora fijiensis CIRAD86 | reverse complement strand
TATTATTAAGCGCTAGTTGCTTTTAGCCTCGACCTTAACTAGCGCTAGCGCTAGATTAGGTATCTCGTCGAGTATCTCCTACTACGTATCTAGCAATTGCGAGCAGCTAGGCGGTAGTTTTAGCTAAGAGTACTAAGACTAGTCGATTGCTTAACATTCTATTATTTACGCCGTTAGAACTATAGGCCCCTTCTTTATTACTCTACTACCCTAAGCTACTATCTAAACTCTATAGAAGTTACGAGATATATCCTAAGCGCTTTTAACGAGATTACGACGATACGACAATCGTATAAAAACACATACCTCGTTATCTAGTTTACTTATTATAGTAGCTACTAGTATAACGGTTTATATACTAATAAATGCTATAATATTACAGATTAGGTTATAGATAGAATAGGCTCTAGATATATCTTAGGCTTATCCTAAACGATATCGTTAAATTATCTATTTATCCTAAGTAGAAACATTCTATTATTACTAGCTCTATAGTATATACTATATAGAAGTTTCTAAAATAAGTCTATATCTATATTAATAAGTATAAAGAGTATATACCCTAAGCTAGGTATATAACAAAGTAAGAATAAAAGAAGGAACCTCAATATAGTAAGTAATAATACTACTATATTATACTACTACTTAGCAAAACCCTAGTTAGATCCTATAGCTATAGTTGAAATCTAACTAAACCTTTACTACAAACTCTATATATTATGTTATTTTAAAAATCACTAAAGCGATAAGAATATACTAATTAAATAAATAGTTCTTATCCTTTATACCTCAACTCTATTAAATCTTAAAAAAACAGTCCTAAAGTATCCTAAGCTATATAACTTTATAATCTTTCTATTTATTAAACCCTAGGCTATAGATGTATTTAATAGAATAATTCTCCTTTACTAAGGCTTGTTTTAAAGAGATAGGAATATCTACCTTGTAGCTAAATATTACTATAATTTTCTATAAGAGTCCTTCTTCGGCCTAGTACTAGGGCTAGATAGGCCGTTTACAACTTCTATACTAGCTACGGTATCTAATCCTAGTTATAATACTAAGACTAAATAAATAACCTTTAGATCTCTATATTATAATTCTAAGGATATCTTTGTAATAAATATAGAATGAATTCTAGCTTTTCTTTCTAAAGCTAGTAGAGAATTACTAGTCCTAAACTTATATCTAATTAGTATACGAACTAGGCAAGCTATTAAGCGGGAGTTTTACGGTATCTCTATTAAAGAAATCTTCTAGATATACCTTATTTAATAAAATTCTATAGATCTAAAATACTACTAGTAGAATATAAAATAAACTAATAATAGTCTAGCTATTAAGAAGTTATCTCCTAGTAATTATTTATTTAAATATATTATATTACTTCTAAAGAATATATAATATAGACAAAGAATAGCCTCCCTAAGAAACTTCTAAGCTAATTTGCCTTCTTAATATATCCTCTTTTCCTAAAGAGTTACCCTAAGTGTTATATACAAAAACCTACTTAGGCTATCTAATAATTTTTATAGTATATTAATATTACACTAAATATATTTCGGTATTTGTTAAATTAGTATAGACCTAGCAATTAA
>NW_006921554.1:168462-333867 GCF_000340215.1 Pseudocercospora fijiensis CIRAD86 | reverse complement strand
TAAGTAGCAATAATATAAGGAAATATATACCCCTAAGGATATATAATCTATAAGCTAAACAATACATCCGAATACCTATTATATAACAAAACTAGAGGGGAAATAGAACCTATCTATACCTTAGTCTATATACTAAACGTAAGTTTCTTTTTCTTTGAAAAGATAAGCTTAGCTAGCTATTCTAAAGATCTTCTTTGATCTATTCTTTCTTAGGCTTAGTAGGCTCTCTTCGAGAGTATATCCTAATACTTCTTTAGCTTAAAACCTTTTAGGTTAATTTTGATTAATAAGGATTAAAAAGAAAGATATAAGCCTCGATATAAACGTAGTATATAATGTCCTATTTCTATATAAATACCTTATTTTACCGAGGAAGTCTATTTTTATCTAAGCTAGTATTGAAAATATATATTAGTTATACTTTCGCTTAATAATACTTTCTATCACTTAGGATTAATTTTATTCCTATATACAAGCTAGTCCTTGTTATTAATATAGTAATAAATCTAAATAGAAGAAAAGTAAAATAAAGATTAGTTCTCTATACTACAATCTAAGTTAGATTTCAACCCTAGTATCCTGCTATACTTGTAGTATCTTCTATTATATAGCTCTAAGCTATTTAGTACCCTATTTTTTTTAATATATAAACTCTTACTCTAGATATTTCCTAAATCTACTAGGTTGCTATATTAGATAACTAATACGAATAATACTTATAATACGAAGTATCTTAAAGATATACTAAACCGTTTCTAGTACTATATTGTTTCTAGCGAGTAGTACGTATTTAGAGGAGTACGAGCAAAGTCTAAGCCCTATAGATACTAAGCAAACGCTACGCTACTACCGCTCTTATATTACTTAGTTCTACTAGAATACTTTTCTAGATAAAGGTCTATAAATAATTTACTATATATCCTAGTTTATTCTAGCTATCCTATATTGCTATACTATAACCCCTACTAGATCTTTTTGCTATTCCAATTTCCTAGTATACTAACAATTAGCAAAACAACGTTAAAAATGTTTAACTTTACTACGTATAGATTATAGTACTTAGGTCTTAGGAGTAAGGATCATTCTATATTCTGTAGAATTTCTATATAACTATACCTTTACGTAGAAGTCGTCCTAGTATTTTTATTTATTTACTAGAAAAGCTACTAGGCAAGTATAACGCTTAGTAGCCCTATATAGTAGTCGGATACTTATAATCCTTATTACTACTAGTATACTACTTCAAAGTCGTAGTTCTAGGCTTAATATATCGAGTATAGTACGTAGAAGTTGTCCTAGTATTTTTATTAATTTATTAAAAATACTTATAGGCAAGTATAACGCTTAGCAACCCTATATAGTAGTAGGACACTTATAACCCTTATTACTACTAGTATAATACGTGTATGTCGCAACTATAGGCCTAATATATCTAGTACAAACCGTAGAAGCCGTCCTAGTATTTTTGTTTATTTATTAAAAATACTTCTAGGTAAGTGTAACGCTTAGCAGGCCGAGTATAACGCTTAGCTACCCTATATAGTAGTAGGACCCTTATAACCCTTATTACTACTAGTATACTACTTCTAAGTCGTAGTTCTAGGCCTAATATATAGAGTATAATACGTAGAAGTCGTCCTAGTATTTTTATTAATTTATTAAAAATACTTCTAGGCAAGTGTAACGCTTAGCAGCCCGAGTGTAACGCTTAGCTACCCTATATAGTAGTAGGTTACTTATAACCCTTATTAGGACTAGTATACTACTTATAAGTCGTAGTTCTAGGCCTAATATATCGAGTATAATACGTAGAAGTCGGCCTAGTATTTTTATTAATTTATTAAATATACTTCTAGGCAAGTGTAACACTTAGCAGCCCGAGTATAACGCTTAGCTACCCTATATAGTAGTAGGACCCCCCTACCCCCTATTACTACTAGTATACTACTTCTAAGTCGTAGTTCTAGGCCTAATATATCGAGTATAATACGTAGAAATCGTCCTAGTATTTTTATTAATTTATTAAAAATACTTATAGGCAAGTGTAACGCTTAGTAGCCCTAGTCCGAGAAACCCGAAAACAAATAATAGCGACGACGACATAGCGAGGCCCTATTAAGAACTAGACTATTCTAGCCGTCGTTTAGGACCTATAACCCTTCTAGAACTATACTGATTACTTAAATTTAGTAACGTTTTATACTAGCCTTAAGCCCGATTTTTACTAGTAGAGTAAGTTTCTATAAAAGATCAGGGTATAATAGCCCTAATACTAGACTATATTACCCTAATTAAATCGAACCCTAACCCTATACTAGCTATTGAGCCGCTAAAATATCGTAGATAGTTAGTAGAAATTTGCTACGATTTATTTACTTACTTAGATATTTTATTCTAGTTGCCTTGAATTTTTAGCTAATTTTTATTAGTACTTGGGACTAAAAATATTAGTACTACTATTTTATACTACTTATTCGATAGCTAGACTATTAGAATAAATCTATAGTACTCGAGATAATTTATTTACCTACTTAGAGATTTAATAAAAATTCCTTTGAATTTCTACCTAATTTTTATAAGACCCTACACTTAGAACCCTCATTATTACTAGTAGAATACTTCTAAGTCGTAGTTCTAGGCCTAATATATCGAGTATAATACGTAGAAGTCGGCCTAGTATTTTTATTAATTTATTAAAAATACTTCTAGGCAAGTGTAACGCTTGGCAGCCCGAGTGTAACGCTTAGCTACCCTATATAGTAGTAGGACCCCCCTAACCCCTATTACTACTAGTATACTACTTCTAAGTCGTAGTTCTAGGCCTATTATATCGAGTATAATACGTAGAAACCGCCCTAGTATTTTTATTAATTTATTAAAAATACTTCTAGGCAAGTGTAACGCTTAGCAGCCCTAGTGTAACGCTTGGCAGCCCTAGTGTAACGCTTGGCAACCCTAGTATAACGCTTGGCAGCCCTAGTGTAACGCTTGGCAGCCCTAGCCCGAGAAACTCTAAAACAAATAATAGCGACGGCGACGTAGCAAGGCCCTATTAAATACTAGACTATTCTAGCCGTCGTTTGGGACCTATAACCCTTCTAGAACTATACTAATTACTTAAATTTAGTCACTTTTTATACTAGCCCTAAGCCCGATTTTTACGAGTAGAATACTTCTAGGCAAGTGTAACGCTTAGTAGCCCGAGTGTAACGCTTGGCTACCCTATATAGTAGTAGGACCCCCCTAACCCCTATTACTACTAGTATACTACTTCTAAGTCGTAGTTCTAGGCCTATTATATCGAGTATAATACGCAGAAACCGCCCTAGTATTTTTATTAATTTATTAAAAATACTTCTAGGCAAGTGTAACGCTTGGCAGCCCTAGTGTAACGCTTAGCAGCCCTAGTGTAACGCTTAGCAACCCTAGTGTAACGCTTAGCAGCCCTAGCCCGAGAAAGCCTAAAACAAATAATAGCGACGGCGACGTAGCGAGGCCCTATTAAATACTAGACTATTCTAGCCGTCGTTTAGGACCTATAACCCTTCTAGAACTATACTAATTACTTAAATTTAGTCACTTTTTATACTAGCCCTAAGCCCGATTTTTACTAGTAGAATAGGTATAAGAGTAGTAGTCCTCGATAGAGGTTTTCTCCGTAAATATCTAGCTTTAGGACTAGGTAGACTAGCTAGAGAGTAGGTCTATAAAGCGTAGTAGGAGTGCCTACGAAGAACGTAGGAATATACGCTAGATCTAGCCGATCGATTATAGGATCGAGGGAGTCTAGAATAACCTTTATTTTCTATACGGCGCAGATATAGATAAAGGCTATACGCTTTAGGTTGCCCTTAACGGTGTCGGGATAGCGCGGGCCGGAAAGGGCGCGATCTACGACGTCGTCGTCCTCCGCGATTATACTCTTAATCTTAATCTAGCCTTTAGTAAAGCTAGAGATAGTCTTAAGGATCTTATTCGGCGTAAGCTAGAGTCGGTAGCTCTACTAGTTACTGTTATCTTTCTCGTCGATATCTATCTTATCGACGTCGTTATTAGGGTCTTACTCTACTATATCGTCTAAACCTTAGGCGTCTTCACTATCGCTAACGTATTCTAATAAAACGGGCTGTTTGCCCTTACGCTTAGTCGGTCTAGCCTTGCGGCGAATGCCCGCTAGGGGTCTAGCGTACTTAGCCGACGCGCTCTCGTATTTACTAAATGTTCGCTATAATAACTTAGCACTATTCTAAAGAGGAGAATTGAGAATATAGAAACTTTAGGCGTATACCTAAATTATAAACCTTCGAAGAAACTTTAGGTACGTACCTATTTAATACGTAGAATAGGTATATACCTAAAGTTTTATATTTAGAGTTAACTTAAGGCGTATACCTAAATCGTAGTGTTTTAAGGAAACTTTAGGTGCGTACCTATTTAACGCGTAGAATAGGTATATACCTAAAGTTTTATCTTTTAAGTAGAATCGATGTAACGGTAAAGGAAAAAAAGAATAAAAAAAAGGGGGTATACTTAGGCCTATTATACTTACGACGCGATATAAGTAGAAATACTTAAACGCTAGCTCGAGCTTCGTTATTATACGCACGAACTAGTCGCCGACTAGGATCTCTATAGCTCCTACGGTAGTCTCGTTCTTAATAGATCTAGAGGAGTAGGCGGCTATATAGATACCTTAACTATAGGATAGGGCCGTTGCTACGCCGCGGGTCTTGTCTATAATAGCCTTAAAGCTGTTAACGCGACCTTCCTTAAACCTCTACTCGGCTAGGTTAAGCTTATCTTAGTCTATCTCTATACCGATAGTCTTGTCCTACTTAGCTTTAGTTAACTTCTTAGGTATATTAGCGGTCTTAGCCTTCTTTAATAGCGATTCTTTTAGGGAAGGATCGCCGAGGCTAAGTAGTAGGGTATACTACTTCTTAGCAGTAGACGTCGGGGTTTAGGGCGGGTCGCTTAGCGGACTAGTGCCTAATTTGCGCTTGCGCGCGCTAGGGATAAGTAGGGAACTTATAGCTATAGTTTTTTCGCGATTATAGTAATATATTTCTTTCGAAAATAGTTTAACTGTTAGTATTTTTAAAGAAACTTTAGATATATACCTATTCTAGTACTAGTAATAGTAAGTACTACGGAAGGTTGATATTAATGTTTAAGTTAAGAAGAGGGAGCAGGTTTGTAAAAGAAGAAAAGTTGTATTGCGTACGGACTACGTGTTTGCCGCTAGCGGTATATCCCGCGTCTAATAGCGATGTTTGCTTTAAACGCTTACCCGTACTAGTATTAGGTAATAGCCTATAAGGTTATATAAGGTTATATAAGGTATAACGTAAGGAAATTTTAGGTGCGCACCTAAAGTTCTATTAAACGCTTATTATTACTGCTTACTGCAACAACCTTATACTACTGTCTAATTAAGGCGAGGATATTATTCTCCGAACTGTCGATCGAGCTAAAGGATCAAATCCTACGCTACCTAGTAAACGTTAGGCATAGAGACTGTAAAGTCTAGGTTGCTTATAACTATAGTATAGATAGGGAGTAGTAGATACAATATAAGCGCTAGCCGGCGGGGTTCGGTATCGATAGTTAGACTCGAACTATCGCGTAGGATTAGATATATACGGCGGTCCTAGTCGCTCTCTATATTAACGGTAGTCCCGAATTGCGACCCTTATTATATATACCTATACTTACTAACTACGGCGACGAAGCGGTTCGGATAGCAATAGCGAGTATGCGGCCTAGTCTCCGGTTTAGCGAGGTCGTAATTAAGACGAAGTCGGATCCTCCTTTGCCTATTAAGAAGCGCAAACGCTACTTCTCGTTGTTGCCGGTACGGAGTTTAACGACATATATCCGTATACTCTCGATTATATAGGGTAGTTGCTTGCTATCTTATTATCCTTAGCGGCTAGCGCCGACGCCCGAGAATATACTATAGGAGACGTCTTATAAGGTATTAATTAATACGAGTAGCTATAATAATAGTAGGCCTAGTACGATAGTACAATTGTTAGCCGCATTTAGACCGCTATATAGTCTCGGGAATAACCTTTACCTATACGATAGAGAACGTAGTTAAAGGAGGCTCGACGAATATATTAACTTAAGCTCGGAGAGTATACTAAGGTAGTAGTCGCGGTCTATATACGACTAATTACTATTCGTTAAGTACCTCGTAGACAACCTCTACTTAAGTTATTATAATGCATTCTTCGGGTATCGTAGCTCGGCGTTAGTACCTCTACGACTCTACGACGTCGCCCTCGTATATTTCCGGTTTATATAGACCTTACGTTCTAGACTCTAGGATATACGAGATAAGGATCGGCGGTAGTTAAAAGACGCATAGTAAAGTGCGGATAGATTAGCGGTATATACTAGATTTTGCTTAATATCGGTCGCACTCGTATACAGCGGTTTTATATATAATATTCTAGTTTCTTGCGTAGCGTAGCTACGGTCGCCGGATTATAGGAAGCACTAGTGTTTATATTAGATTGTTACCGATCTAGGTAATAAGACTAAAGGTGTATTTAGCCTTAAGCGTTATACTCGGTATAGACTTAATAAGAAAACTTAGCTATTAATATAGTATCGCTTCTTAGTTTATTACTATCTACCGGACTTTAACGTTACGATAGCGGATATTAAGGCGCTTCGCTATAACCTTAAACTGCTATATAGCGAGATAGAGTACGAGATCGGAATCGGGGCATTTAACCTCGAAGGTAACGTTAAAGTCTTAGGAACGATTATATATTAGTAGCGCTATAGCATCGCCTACCTAGCGAACGGCATAGCAGATATAACTCTAATCGAACTTCTAGAGAGGGAGGAGGCGTACGATAACGACATTACGCTCGTCGTACTATAGCGACTAAGTATAGCGAAGGAACGCGAGCTACTAGTAATAGAAGAGGGTACGGCTACTCTATATAAAGTGTCGATAGAGGAAGAGAACCCTACGCTACTTAAAGGTAATGTTCTTAGATTAGGTATATAATACTACGATTATAGAAACAGTCTCCGCAATATTGAATTATATAAATAATTATATAAGCATGTAAATAAGTAACAACGTCTTTATTTAATCAATTATAGTCCTTCTAGCTTATACAACTACGTAATAATTTCGTTACTTAAGTAGTTAACTATATAAAGAATTTAGGGCCTATTAAGTAAAGTTAGTCTACCTCGTTGTCGTCCTCGATAACCCTATAGTATATATAAGGGTTAAGAGCTACAGTAATCTATATATTAAGTAGACAGTGTAATAGAATATCTAGCGGTGTTCTATAGCTCCGAGTAAATATAGATCGCTATATATAGTAGTAGAGAACGCCTCTTCCGAGATGCTAATTTCCGACTTTATAGGTCGAGATTTCTACCTATACTACGAGGCTCTATCTCTAATAGTATAGTATAGCTTCCGGATAAAGAGAGGTTAGTACTATATAGCAATTTTGTTATTCTAAGCATATAGAATAATAATAGTATAATAGAATCCTATTATTCTCGACGCTAGTCTAGCAAAGTAGACAAAGTAATAAACCTAGATTATACGCTATTATATATAATAGGCTATCTGTTTATTTAGTAGTGCGCTAGTCGCTCGCTATTCAATCTTATTTAAGCGCTATCTACTTAGTTAACCGGCCTATATCTACTTATTTAACTATACGATTAAATGTTATAGAGACTATACGCAAATAAAGGAACTTTAGGTATATACCTATTCTACGTATTAAATAGGTACGTACCTAAAGTTTCTTTATTTGTATACACTTATTATATAACTACGGTTTTAGGCGTACGCCCGAAGTTTTCGCTATTGTCGGCGCTATCTAGTAGCCGTATTAAGCGGTAGCTATGCCTAGTGTTCGGCTAGCCTTGCCTTACTATTTCGCTATAGAATCTACTCGTCGTTATCGTCGTCGTCGGCAGACGTAGAGTTACTATTATCTAGCCCTCTTAGTCGCTAAATCTGTCGCATCGCTATAAAGCAGTTAATAAGATCTTCGCTAATCCTCTACTATCCTTAATTATAGAGCAGATTAGGAGTATAGCGGTATATTATATAAAGTTAGTTCTTCTTATTTATAGTACTAACGAGCGACTAATGCTATAGGATAGTGCTATTCTAGATAAGGTTACTTGCGCTAACTAGGACGGCGGCTACCTACTTTACCTAGTATTAACTAGTAGTACCGGGTATTTTCTTCTATCGAACGGCTTAATAGATTTTGCTTTTATTATATACTAGGAGGATACGTATCTAATTTATTATATAACGCCCTATACTGCGCTTAAACTATTACGTAATATTTAGGTAATTCCGACTAAGTAAGGCGAGTACGTCGAAATAGTACCTCGCCTACCTACGCTATAGTCGGCGTTCCTAGCTATTACGGCGAAAACCGTCGTCCTAGTTAAAGAGTAGCTAAAGGCGGGTTTGCTAGATAGCGGTAAATAAGGTAAAGCTGCCTTCTATAGCGTTACTACTACCGCCCCGAGCGACGACAATATTAGGTCTCTCGCCCGTTATTCGATATATAAGGTCGTACGAAAAGCTATAGAGACCGGCTCTCTCTTTATCGGTAACTTCCTCCGAGAAGAAGCAGCGTAACCGTATCTAATCCCCTAGGCGCTTATCGGGCTTTAAGAGTATACGGAGTATATAGCTAGTATAGCGGCATCTATATACCTAGCTTAATCGCTAAAGCGCCCGTTTAACGATACCTAGGTACTAATCCGAGTTGTTATCCTCTTCTAAGTCGTTACCCTTACGCTCCCTATACGCTACTCGATATATTTAGTAGGCGGTAACGAATTAGTCGATCGTCTCCTTTACGTAGTTATAGAAAGCTTGCTCTAGCCTTCCCGAACCGGTAGCCTAGAGCTAGCTATAAAGGAAGTCGGTAGTATAGGCGGTCTACTAGAGCGCGGTAGTATAGAAGCGTAGTTAAACCTAGTTAAAGAGATCGGCTAGGAGCTAGGCGGCGTACGTAGTATAGAGGCTTACTATAATATTTAAACCTCGACGACTTCCTTCCTACTCTCTATCGCCCGCGCCTAACTAGTCGTAACGATTACGAGAGAGTCTGTACTTTATACTAAAGGAACTACTATTATAGGTCGTCGTTAGTAAGTCGAATAGTATATTAAGCATTGCCGATATAGAGGCTTCCTTAATAGCGTAGGTTATATAATCGAGTTAGGCGATATTTACGCCTACGTTAACGGACCTTTACAAAAGGACTATATATATTATAAAGAGCTAGCGGTTTAACTATAAACGTATAAAGTCGACGACGTACTTACTCTCGAGTACGAAGAAAGGCTAGTAAGTACGACGCCCGTCTACTCCCTCGGTTAGGCTTAGGCGAGTTATAGGCAGATTAGGCTAATAGAGTAGGTCCTAGTAAGTGCGAACCTCTCCTCGTACGCTAAAGGGAACGGTACTCGAGGCGTAGCTATCTAGCGTATTATACGCCTATATAATTTCCGCTTTAAAGGCGTCTAAGATACGAGCTTAGCGAAATATAGTATCTCGGGCAATAAGGGAAGTAACGGTAGCTACCTAGTCGATAGTAGACTAGGAGAATATAAGAAGCGGTAGTATTAACTAACTAAAAATAGGTTCTACCGTTCGGTTAATAGACGCGAAGAGATCCTTCGATATATTATATCCTTAGAAGAAGCCGATACTACTAAGCCGCTCTACGGACTTATAGAGTAGTTTGCCTCGGATACTATAAGCCTCTTATATACCGAACTACTAGTATACTTAAGGATACTCGATATTAAGGCCGCTAGTCTTCGTAATACTATAGGCTGTCCGGCAAAGGGCGATAAGTAGAGATACTACTACGTCTTCGACTACTAGTCTAGTAGGGATGTCTTCCTACGCGAGGTCGAACTAAGCGCGGTCTATATTATAATATATAGGGTTAAACTAGCGCTCGAGGGACTAATCGAGGAGTTCTTTAAGCTCTAGAGGAGTCTATACCTCTAGACGGATTTTAGTCCTATACTATATAATAACTAGTTCTATACGCCGCTAATATATATCTAAGTCTTAACGTAACCGACGTTCGATGCCCTACTATAAACAATATAGTCGTAGTATAGCTACGTCGACTATAGGGTCTTAATTTGCCGGTAGCGGATCTATAATATCGTAAGAGATTTTACTAACGTTACAATTATTGCCTTCTACGCCTTGTTTCTATTAAGCGTATACGCGATTATATACTTACTAGAAGGATAGGGGATGATATACGAGCACTCGAGAAGGATAAGTATCGCGAAGCGTAGGAATAAGGATAGTATTAACAAAGTAAGCCTATTTACGCTTGTTTATATAATAGCGACGTTACCGGTCGATCTTCCGATTTCGATTCGCTTTAGGGAGTAGAAGGTTAGAGAAGAAGAGGTACGTATTAAATCTAGAAGCATCGAGTCTAGTCGCGATCCGTATATACTTATAGCGTTCGGGTCGTATCGGAGAGCGGCCGACTAGCATATACTACTCGTAAGTAATAGTCTTTATAAAGCGAGGCATATAGAATAACCGAATACCGGCTCTATAGGTCGTAAGTAAGATTATAGGGAGGAGAAGTGCGTTAATATCCTAGTATCGAGTAATATAAAATAGCTAATTAGTAGATATAAGGTACGACTTCTCGAGTAATAGGACTATAGAAGATACCCCGTTAACCTACCTAGCGAGGAGTTTATACTAGTCGACGCCTCGGAGCTACTCGTATATATACGTCGGGAGCTTACTATACTCTACGACGTACGTAAGTATATCCGGGAGCTAGTAAAGTTAACTTTAGGCAAAGGTAGCGGTAGTGCCCTTAGTAATAAATTCTACGAGTATAACTTTAGGCGGTATCGGCTCCTCTTCTTCCGCGTCCGTATCCTAGTCTTAGGAATACTTATAAGAGTAACTATCTACGGCGAGCGCTTAGTAAAGTACTATCCGACTATAAGGGGTCGATAAAATAGATAGGTTGTCTAGTTCCTCGTCGGAATTAACCCTAGCGTCGCTACTCGAAGGACTACTCGAATCCGATTAGATTAAACTACTAGTTGCCGAAGGTACTCGCGAGCTTTCGAGCGTAACGTCGCTATTATCGTCTCGACCCTACCGACCTCGCGGTAGCGTAGGTCGTAGCGGTAGTAGGGGTTTTAGTAAGGTAGGGCGCGGGTTACGCCCTCTAGGATTTAGCCGGATACGTAGTAGGAGCCCGCGTTATAGCTACGATAGCTAAGCTCTAGGACGAGGCCTTTATAAGCTCTCTCTTAAATTAGACCTAGTAATACTATCTCTTAATCTAGACGGGCTTCGCCTTAAGCTAGGGCTAGGAATACTATCTCTAGAATTAGACTTAGATATACTCGCGCTTACGATCGGTCGACTACGCCGTACCGAGGCTAGTAGTTAATTCGTCCTATCTCTTAAAGTAGATAACGAGGGGCTCTCTAGAATAGGAGGGAAGGAGAGACTTCTTCGAGAAGTCGGCGAAGTAGGTTAAGTAGCGGACTTTAAAGCTAGTAATAGGGGAGAATAAGCTACGCTTGCTTAGGAGTCTAGCTTAGGCGGCGTCGTAGGTAACGAGGGGCTCTCTAGAATAGGAGGGAAGGAGAGACTTCTTTAAGGAGTCGGCGAAGTAGGTTAAGTAGCGGACTTCGAAGCTAGTAATAGGGAAGAATAAGCTACGCTTCCTTAGGAGTTAGGCTTAGGCGGCGTCGCTAGTATAGAAGCTAGCGAGGAAGGCATCGCTAGTATAGAAGCTAGCTAGGAAGGCGTCGCTAGTATAGAAGCTAGCGCGGGAGGTATCGCTAGTATAGAAGCTAGCTAGGGAGGTATCGCTAGTATAGAAGCTAGCGCGGGAGGTATCGCTAGTATAGAAGCTAGCTAGGGAGGTATCGCTAGTATAGAAGCTAGCTAGGGAGATATCGCTAGTATAGAAGCTAGCTAGGGAGATATCGCTAGTATAGAAGCTAGCGCGGGAGGTATCGCTAGTATAGAAGCTAGCGCTAGTAGGGATTGTACTATAGCGGACGAAGGGGGTCTAGTAGCTATCGGAGCGAGGTAGTAAACTATTCTACGTAGGGTAAGAGGACCTATATACGAAGGGAGAGTATTAGATAGGTATACTAGTTAAGTACTATCTGTTTTAGGGAGAAGGGGACGTAGATAAGCCCGCCGAATAGCTAACCGAGGCTAGTCGTAGGTAGGGATAGCCTATACGATCGATTATTAAACGATAGACGTAGAAGTACTATCCCTTAGAGCAGAGCTAGCGGCGTTAGCTTTAGCGAATTAATCGACTACCGCGATAACATCGTCGATCTTAAGCTAGTTAATATAGGCAGCGAGGAGCTATAGCCTATCTCTAGTGTTTATACGCAGCGCTGTCTATAAAGAGAGCGGTAGTAGTCGTAGTACTAGGAGAAGTAGCCGTCCCTAACTAGCCGAATAGTACTAACTCTAGAGTGTTTAACTACCTACTACGCCTATTTAGCTACGAAGTAGAGGGTTAATATAGGGGATAGATTAGGTAGCCGAGGAGGTAGACGATATAGCGGCTAGATACAGTAGTAGTATAGACGAAGAAGATGCTACGCCTAGATCTTGCTCGGCTTACTATACTTTCTTCTAGGCTCGTCGCAGAGCCGTACTCGCTAACTTCCTCGCGGTACGTTCGGCCTTCTTCTTCCGCTCTTCCTCTTTAGTACCGAGTAGCTTACGCTATCCTTTAGGCGGCATCGTGTTAATTCCGTTAATAGCGGAGGGCAAAGCTTATATATAAGCCGCGCTAATAAGTATAGAATTCGAGGAGGTAGTAGTTCTATCTCGCGGAAACTACTAATACTAGAAAGGGCTACCCCTTTCTAGCGATATATTTTATATATAAGAGAGCAAGGAATAGTAGCGCAGTATATTTTGCGTATAAAGCAGTACGTATAAGTAGGTTCGTATACTACCTACGGCCTTCCCGTAGACGTTACAAAACCTAAAGTCTAGTAATTAAAGGACACTATAAACAACTTAAAACTTTAGGTACGTACCTAAAACTAGGCGTTTTAGGTACGTACTAAAAGTTTTAAGTTATTCCTCTATCGGACCGTAGGATAAGTAAACCTAAAGAGTATTACTAGTAGGTATATTATTAAAGGTAAAAGTCCTTGCTAGGCGATAGGCGGAGTAATACGAGATACAGGGTAAGGTTCGTAGTAGCCTTCCGTAACAGCGAAGGAAGGCTATTTAATTAGATAGTTAGCTAGGTTCTAATAATATTTGATTAATATCGGGTAGACAGGTTAGCTAGATTTCGGGAAAGGGTACCTCGTATACTTAATATAAGACTAAAAGTATAGCTAAGAAGATAGGTAAATCCCTACTTACGGAACCGGAGGGTAAGGGATAGGGGAATACGTACCCCGTATGTTTCTTAACCGGAAGCGCTCCGTCGCGTTCTAACGGAGCGAGGGCCGTATCGCTAGTTATAGCTAATTAGCTAGACGCGGGCGCGGTCGAGATACGACTTAGAATACGAACGCCTTCTTGCTTTAATGTTTCTTAAGCGCTTCGTCGTATCCTAGCGAAGCGGCTTACTAACTAGAAGCGCTTCGTCGTATCCTAACGAAGCGGCTTAACGACATCCTTGTCCTTACTACGACTACCGAGACGTACAAATTCTTCCTTAAATATAGCGATATAACGTAAAAACTAGTCGATAGCGTAGTTAGTCTAATAAGCGATAATTATTAGTAGATCTCCCTTATTCTAGTTCTCGAGTATTACTTTAATAGCTTATATAGAGACATAGGTCTTGCTAGTACCGGGTAGGCCTTAAATAATAGCAAGACGCGCCGTTAGAATACGACGGAGCGCTTCTAGTTAGAAGGCGTCTAGAGTACTATTAGGCTTAGAAGGCTAGTACTTAACTATATTAATATTCTCGAAGCTCTCGTTAGAGTTATTAACTAGGACAGAGCTTAGATCTCGCTTCGGCTATGCTTTAATATACTTAGGCGCCGAAATGTAAGGCTATATACTAACGAGGTACTCTAACAAGGGGAAACCCTTGCGTATTATACGCTAAAGGCTAAGCAAGGTATACCGATTGGCTTCGAAAAGTCCGCTACGGTCCTCTACTATAAGATATTCTATAGTAGGATCTAGCTCTAACTCCTTAGGACGGGCAAAGGCGAGATTAAGCTTAGGTAGATTCTACTAAAGTCCCTCTAGTAGTCGAGCGGCAATAGTAGCGATAATAGCGCGAGATACGAACTTGTTATTTATTAGTATAAGAACGACTAAGCTACCGGCGATAAGGCGCTTTAACTATTCCTATAGAACTTTCTTACTAGTGCGGAGGAGACTAAAAGTAACGCGGATAGCGAAGCTACGTATAGACAAAGTCGCGCCGCAGATATAAACCTACTTAGGTTAGTATATAACGGGCGGCGCGTTAAAGGGGTAAAGGCGAGACTAACCTTCGTATAGATGCCGACTTTGCTATTAAATGCGTCCTTAGCGGTATATAGAGTATAGCGAGTTATTAAGACTACTTCGCGAAGGCCGTAGAGGGCATCTTCGCGGTTCCTATAGAACTTTCTTACTAGTACGGAGGAGACTAAAAGTAACGCGGACGGCGAAGCTACGTATAGACAAAGTCGCGCCGCAGATATAAACCTACTTAGGTTAGTATATAACGGGCGGCGCGTTAAAGGGGTAAAGGCGAGACTAACCTTCGTATAGATACCGACTTTGCTATTAAATGCGTCCTTAGCGGTATATAGAGTATAGCGAGTTATTAAGACTACTTCGCGAAGGCCGCGGAGGGTATCTTCGCGGTATAGCTCGTAGAGAGTGCTCTAAGAGAATAGTTCTATAAGAAAGGCGATAAATAGTAAATAGGGCTAGTCGACGTCGCGCGCGAGGGCGAGCGTTCCTATCGCTAGTTATAGCTAATTAGCCCGCGGCCCTTGCCGTATCGCTAGTTATAGCTAATTAGCCCGACGCGGGCGTAGTCGAGATATAACTAAGAATACGACCGCCTTCTTATTTAGCTCGCAATATACGTAGGCGGCCTACGAGTAGGCGCGAGAATATATTCTTTTATACCTTCGATATTATAATATCGAATAAATAGAGAATAGTTCTATAAGGGAGGCGATAAATAGTAAATAGGGCTCGTCGACGTCGCGTACGAGGGCGAGCGTTCCTATCGCTAGTTATAACTAATTAGCCCGCGGCCCTTACTATATCGCTAGTTATAGCTAATTAGCCCGACGTAGGCGTAGTCGAGATACGACTTAGAATACGACCGCCTTCTTATTTAGCTCGTAATATACGTAGGCGGCCTACGAGTAGGCGCGAGAATATATTCTTTTATACCTTCGATATTATAATATCGAATAAATAGAGAATAGTTCTATAAGGGAGGCGATAAATAGTAAATAGGGCTCGTCGACGTCGCGCGCGAGGGCGAGCGTTCCTATCGCTAGTTATAGCTAATTAGCCCGCGGCCCTTGCCGTATCGCTAGTTATAGCTAATTAGCCCGACGCCGGCGCCCTACTATACGCCCGCTATACGCCTAACCCTAACCCTAAAGTGCCCTATAGTATAACCTCTTCGAGGGCGATTTATAGAGGCGTTCGGAAGTCGTATATAGTATCGGAAGTCGTAGTAGTAGTATAGAGACCCTTAAGGATTCCCCGAGCCCTAGCTACCCGCCCGAGCCCTACGTACGACTAGCCTTCCGGATCGATAATAGTAGGCTCCGCAGAACGTTGTTACTTAACTAATGCGATATGCTCCTACTAAGCTATATCGGCTATTACTAGCGATTTATTATACTAGGCTTCTTCCTATACTAACTCGCTCTTAATTGCTTACTAGTTCTAATTATACTTAGTAGCCCTATACTAATCTCGAATATACTTATAAGGGACCTCCCTATTAATTAGGAATATACCTGTCTTCCGGAATGCCGCCCTTATATTATATAAAGTAAATGTCTTAGCCCGAATAGCTAAGAGTGCCTTAACAAACTTAGGTATTCCGAATTTACTAATACTACGGTATATAGCCTCTAGTACCGCTTGCCTATACCTTAGCTTATACACCTAAAATAGGACTATATCTAAAGGCTATATAAAGTATAAAGTGTATAGTTATAGGCCCTATAATTGAATCCTATACCGCTTTATAAAGGCTGCAAATTCCTTAAAGTAGTAGGAGCCGTAATTATCGTATAATAACACCCTCTACTCGTTTAAATCTTCGGGCCTCGTCTTTCGCTTAAACTAGCGGATATAATATATTACAGTATCGTCGGTTATATATCTAGACTCGTTAACAGTAATTAAGAAGTTGTCCTTGCCTAAGAACGAGGGTATAGTTAATAGGTATCGTTACCTCGGAAGCGGACTCGGACTCGGAAGTAGCAATAGTAGTAGTAGTAGTAATAGACTTACCTTCCTTCGGTACCTACCGTTCTTAGACTATTATACCTTTAACGATTAACTAATAGTTAACTACCTTACTAAACGCGTTTACAGTCTCGACGACAGTTATATACGTATAGTTGCTATTATACTCGGTCTAGGCGCGCCGCTTCGTATCTATATAACAATATACTTGTTACTACTAATTCTAACCTAGAAGCTAGTTTTATCGAAATTCTATACATTCCGCGGCTTTATATCTAGCCGCTTTATTATCGCCTTAAACCGGTTAAACTCTAGCGTTTTAGCACCTAAACCTTCCTATATAGTTTTAAGTTCCCTATCGTCTCTTTCTAGTTAGATACGGCTATCGCCGGAAGTATACAAAATTAGGTGCAGCGAGAGACACCTAGATCGTACAGTCGGAAGGAAGTTAGGCCGCCTTAGCAATATCTAAAGACCTGTAATTAGCATATAAACTAGTATAGTGTAGGTAAATGTATAAGCATAGATTATTACTTTGGCATTAAATAAAGGCCTCTTTCTTGCTGTTTTATTAAAGGGCGTCTTAGAGGCGTAGAAGACGACTTCTATATACGGCCTTAGACCTCGAAGGCTATAGATACGACTTCCTATACTATATTATATAGCGCTATACGAGAAGGCGTAAAACTCGTGTACCCTTTAGGTCTACGCACTTCTAATAGTACTTAGACTAGATAGACGATAAGGTTTGCCGCCGTAATATACGCTTTACTCGAGCATAGCTTATCGAGTTGTCTAAGCTATTGCTAGGTATAGAAACATTGCGTTTCCGCCCTTTAAGGTATAAAGCAGAGCCGTAGCAAGCGCTATATATAGTCTATTAAAGAATAGCCTATCCGGACAGGTAGTACTACTAAGCAAGGCTCTTCGGTCGTAGTATCTTATAGCACTCGGTTGTCTTTAATAGAACGATCGAATTGCTATATTCAACCTAGTCCGATTTAGTCGATTAGTAGCTAGGTCTTAACTACAATAGGTTGCAGTACTATGCCGAGTGTATTACTATAGAGTCTTCCTTCGGAGACAATAAGATATAGGGCTTCGTTAATAGCGTATTCTAGGCGATATCTATGCCTAAGAACGACTAGTAGTAGAAGATAATATACTCGTCTTATTATAAAGCTAATAGCTTTAAATACTAAGGTATAGCTACTCCGGATAGACTGTTGCCGTCGATGTTAAGGCTATTCCTTAGACTAGCGAACAACTAGAATATATATAGACAGACATGTGTTCTAGCGAAGATCCGAGCAATATTTAACCTACTAGGCTATCTAGAGCTCCGCCGGCCGGCTATCTTCGTTACTAGTAATAACGCTTATTTAAACCTCTATAGCTATATATCTCTATTCGCTAATTACCGTAGTTAGCGTTAGATTACTAAGGATAGGCGTATAGCAAATACTCGACTTGCTAGCGTTCGAATTCTCGTTAAATAGGGCTTCGGCAAACTCGAGAATTATTAGGGATTGAATTAGTTTAAGGGCTCGATATAGGTCGGTATATAACCGGTCGCACTATATTAGAGGGTATTAGTATTATTGCACAACTATATAGTGTGTTTAAGGCAACAAGGTTATAGAATTAGTCGAAGAAATCCGGATATTATAGGATAGCGATTTAACTATATAGTACTAACAATCCGGCATTACCTTAGGCTTTATCCGCTAGTCGAGTAACGGATAGATTTTCGCGTTTAAGGTCGCAAACGATAGGCAAAGGCAGTCGGCAAAGAGTATACTATAACCGGTAATGCGTAGGTAGTTGTCCTAATATTAATGTAATAGTAAAGAAGTTGTTATATCCTAGAAATTACGATAACTTCTAAAGCCGGCTAGCGGCTACAACCGACGCTAAGGTTACGATTCTCGGTTATATTACTAAAGGGGAAGGCCGTTTAATTATAATCGGTTAGCTCCTAGTAAATATAGCGACAACCTCGATACTTAGCGAAACCTAATCTCTTCTATAATATATATCCGAATGTCGAAATCTATTAACCTAACTTCGCTAACAATAACGCCTTTAGCTTATTAATACTACTCTTTGTCTCTATCGCCGTCGCTCTAACACCTTCTACCGACCTTTGTAAGTTAGACACTGTTAATTTAAGACTATCTACCGTTACCTATACGCTATCAAACCTCGCCGCCGTCGCCTTACGATTAGCATTAAGCGCCGCTGCTAGATCCTCTACCCTCGTATTCGATCTAGCTTATGCCTCTAATAACTCGATCTTCCGCTTCTTAAAGGAGTTAGCCTCTCGCTCTAGGTCTAGTATACTATTAAACTAGCGCTTAGATTGCTTTATATCCTTCTCGGCAAGATTAGCAAGATTATTAGAGGCTATAGTATACTCGCCGATTAGATTCTTCTTAGTAATACTAGCCTATCGAAGCGACTTGCTACTCGTACGATTAAGTAAGAGGCCTTCGCTTACAACTCGAGCCTATGCCTTCCGATTACGACTATTATTGTCCTTAGCGGCGGCTTCTAGATTATCTTCTATCTCCGCCTGTTCTTTAGCATTAAACTCGCTCTAAGGGCGACTCGTTGTCGAAGGACTAGTACTCGTTAAGCGACCTATTGCTATATCGAATAAGGCCTCCTTCTCTTTGTCTATCTATTCTTCTTCGGCTGTAGTCTGCTTACTAGCTTCCTTGTCCTTCTTCTTAGCTTCTATTATAGCTATTAACTTATCTAACTTAATGTCTATAGTACTCGGATTCTTGTCCTTAGATGTAGTCCTTAATAGGTTATCTAACCTCTTACTAATCCAACCCTTTACCTTGCCTTTACTAAAGACAATACGCTTTAGGTTCTTCGGACACTTTAGTGCTAACGACAACTCTCGCTTAGCGGTCTATTCTATCTCCGTCTTGCACTTATTAACGAAACTACTAAGCGGCTCGTAATAGAAGCTATAAGAGTGCTAGATAAGGACTCGAAGGACGAGGAGTTTAATGTCCGCTGTCTACTTTACTGCCTTGCCTTTAACTAGACCTTTGCCTTTGCCTTTGCCTCGAGGCGTTAGTTTATCGGGCACCTCTTCTACTAGGTTGTCCTTATTAACCTTACCTTCTTCTTCTACTTCCGCTCCTTCTATACTGTCTTCTTTACTATCTTCTATAGCCGCTTACTTAGCCGACTAAGTACCTAAGCGCTTATTGTCCGCTTCTATAGTAGAAGCAATTATACTAGTTTCCTTACTAATCGCCTCTTGTTCGGATACCGCTACTAGAGCTGTACCTTCGCCCCGTCGAGGGCTAGGTTTCTTACTAGTTTCTAGTCTTGCTACGGGCGTAGAGTGCGTTAGGTCGAGCTTAGAAGGAACGGACGAGGCTAAATTAAACTACGACTATAAACTTTGCTAAGATTAAGTACTTTCTAACGCTAATTAAGAAGCAGTTTAAGAGCCCTATAACCGTTACGCCGTCGCCTCTAGTTGCTAAGGGCTATAGTTAATAAACTAACTAAACTATAAAAACTACTAAGTAAGACTAGCCGCCGGTTGCGACTGTTACGACTGCTACTAAGCCGATTGTAAGTAAACAGAAGCGGTCGTTAGTCTATAAGCTAAATACGTATATAGGTCGACAAAGCGTAGATTCTCGAGCGGACTAGATAGCGGAAATAGACTAGATCGCGGCGGCTATAATAGCGACGACTACGGTAGTATAAACGGCGGCGTATTCGGATAATAATACTACTATATTAGCACTAGAGTCTCTAGATATAGCATATAAATACTAGGCGACGAATACGGTTATTATAACTATTATTACGATTGCTATTAAGATAGCTATAAAGCCGGAGGTTAACTGCTTCGTACTATACTTCCGTACGCACTATAGAGTGGATCTAGTAAGCTCTACAACCCTTTATTTAGATTAAAGAAGGCGTATAAGTACGCTAGTATATAATTGCGGTCTATTACTAATAGTTGTTGTCGTTATAGGTAGTCTAGTAATCGATACGCGACTAGAAGACGCATAGTAGTCGACTCTATAGTGCGATTAACCTTATAAGCTTCTAACCGTATTCACTTCTCGTTAGTCTACTACCTATTCTATCGATAAGGACCTATACCTACCCTTCCTTACGGCGTAGGTACGATAGGGCTACTAAACTATAGAGGTTAGCTCGAAGTAGTTAGCTATAGCAAGGGGCTAGAAGCTAGTTATTTACTTACTAACCTAATCTATCGATGCGGTCTATTAGAGTTCAGTTACTAAAACGCTAGACTAGCTCCTTATCGTAGAAGGGTCGTAAGCTTCCTTCCGCTATACCTTAATCGGTTTAGACTTAACCTTACTAAGTCTATAGCGCTTTAGAAAGCGGTCCGCCTACTCTATACTAAATAGCGGTATTGTATCCTTCGATATACCTTCTAGTAGTAGGCTTACTAGTATATCTATCGCTATAACGGTAATTAGCGGCACCGGTAAGAATATATCTATTTCGTCCCTCTCTTAATAATAATCCGCTAGCGCTATCTCTTAAGACTCGTCTAATTTAGTGTTAGTTAATAGACGGCTAAATAGCGACCTACGGCCTCTTAACCGCTAGTAGATACGAGAATATAGGCGAGTTGCTTTCTTACTCTTATAGAGCGCTCGAATGCTAACCTTCTTATCCGATTTAGCTACTAATTCGTAGTACCTCGAAACGACGCACTCTACTACCCTTTCTGCCCTCTCCGCCTCGGTTAACCGCTTAGCTCGCACCCTCTTTACGTTTTTGCCCTTATTACGCCCTATACCGAGTTTTGTATACGATCCGTATAGTAGAATATAAGAAATAGGAGGAATATACGCTTTAGAATAAGGTAGACGCGCCTGCTAAGGATTATATAAGAAATAGCGACAGTAAGGTCCTATAGCTACTACACACTCGGATAAACTAGCTAATATAACAACTAGACTAGCGGTTTAATACTATATACACCTAGATATCTATATAGGACTAGAGCCTACTACTATATCGAGTTTTACGTATAGCCTACTAAGAAAAAGCGATTTTACGTATAGCTAGAACCCTTGCACTTAGCGGGGGGGAGTGTCTAACGGAACCCTAGATAATTTAGTTAAATTAGTTACGAAAGACTCGCATTCGGAGCTTAAATTATTAAGAGTCTAAGCTATAGTAACTTAACTAGGGAGTTTAACTCCTTTAGACTCTAATTCGACCTTTAAGGGGCGTATACTATTAATATATTTCTCGACGCTCTTAGAGGAATCTAAGGTTATTTAGAATAACTCTTTAAGTAATAGATACTTAGAATTAAATCCTTTAGGGGAGTATAATTCTTTAAGAGTTTCCTAAGCTACCTTCGGATTATCCTTATTTTATATTTTTAGTAACCCTTAAAAGAGTCCGTCCTCTATATATAGACGTAGAATAGCGAAAGCTTTAGCTTTAGTCTCGTCTTCTATATTCTCGTCGGAAATAGCCTTAAAATACCCCTTTTCTATTAAATACGACTCTATACGTAGAGACTAAAACCTATAGTTTTGTTATCCCTTAAGTATATTAAACGTAAAAGATCTCCCGTAAAGAGATATATCTCTTACTCCTTAGCGCTTAGTTCTTATCTTTCTAATAAGGGAAGATAGTCTTCGAAGTCTAGGTTTCTTTAGATAGCTCTTAACGAGATTTGTCTAATAGTTTCTAGGGAAGAAGTAGCTTATAGATCGTAAACTTAAGGTATTTTAAATACTAAAGATCTAAACTAAATCTGCTTGTTTAAGATAGTTTTAGATCTTAATAGATAGAGTGTTCTTTTAGACCTAGTATATATAATAGAAAATTCCGCCTCTTAGGGTTAATCTTATTATAAAGATCTTATATAGAACTGTCTCAAACTTGTTCTAGTATAGATATAAAGTATTTCTTTAAATCTTCTATAGTTATTATTATCTTATAGATAGAGAGTCTTCTATAGATAATATTTTTTAGATAGAGATGTCTCTTAAGATTATATATAAATAATATTATCTTATAGAGAGAGAGTTTATCTATAGAAATATAGATAACACCTTGAGATATCTAGTCTCTTTAATATACTATCGTCGATCATCTAGTTTATTTAGAATAAACAGACTACCTAGGTATTATTATGTAATAAATAGAGATCTTGTCTACGATTCCTAAGATAATTCTCTAGGTATAGTTACTACTAATTTAGCTAGGTGTCTTTAATATATATTCGACTTAGAGAGAATATAAATAGCGGCTTAGCGCTCTTCTAGAGCCTAGATATTATCTTAGATTATCTAAGGAATAAGTATATGTTTCTCGTTCTATAGATATCTATAGATAATAGAGATACTCTTTATCTTATTGTCTATATCGCTATATATTAGAGATAATAGCTATTAGGATAGAGAGATATTAGTATAGAGTAAGGTTCTATACTAATATTATCTTAAATAATGTATAGATAGGCGAGATATACTCGTATCTATAGGTATTGTCTTAGACGAAGTTGTATATAGACATATTATCCATAGGCAGTATTATCTAGTTCTAGAATCTAGAAATATAGATAATATCTATATCTATAGCTAGATAGAGGTCTAGATAATTATATCTATATTAGACACTCTATAATATATATAGGCGAACGTATAAATACTGAGATCTTTAGATACTGCTTCTTATAGTACCTTAGGAGGATAGGCGCGATACTATAGGTACTTTGTCGAGGCTACTAACCCCTTATTTCCCTAATTTTCGGACCTAATATAAGAGTATGTAGCTAGTTTTTCCTAGCGGTCCTTTAATAGGGTTCCTTTTACTTTAGGTAACCGTAGGTCTCTCTCTTTCGAAGGTATAGCGTAGTAGGGACTTTGAGTTCTACGAGCCTCCTTTAGAAATCTAGGAATTCGTCGGTATACCGTCTTGTTTATTAGCGCTATTAGGTTATATAGGCCTTTAGGATAGATAATATCGGCCGTATATCGTTCGTATCGTTCGGTTCGGTCGATAGGATCGTATATTGTCTAGACTTTTCGAAGGTATAGATAGATATAGGTATCTATATATAGAGGTTGTATCTATAGATATCTATTGTCTTAGGTTTCCGAGTAGTTACGAGCTACCCGGGCTTATAACCTCTTCGAGGGCGATTTATAGAGGCGTTCGGAAGTCGTATATAGTATCGGAAGTCGTAGTAGTAGTATAGAGACCCTTAAGGATTCCCCGAGCCCTAGCTACCCGCCCGAGCCCTAGTATATCCCTAGGCTAGCACTATCGTAGAATCGCCTTTATATAGAATTACGTGCTCTTTCTGCCTAATACAGGCCATTTCCTTTCTTGGTTAGTATTGTTAATAGGCGCGTAGCGCGTTACCTAGGAAGTCGCGCCTCGAATTCTACCGTAGACCTAAAATTCGCATTTCTTCCCCCTTTTATAGTAGATTGCCTAGTAACTATCGAAAATAGATAAATCTCTATTATACGAGGCTTATATCGATAACTTTCTCGCTAACGATAGTATCGCTAATAATAGTATCGCCGGCGCTATAGAGTAGAATCGGAGGTAGTAGAATCGGAGGTAGTAGAATTAGTAGTAGTAGAATTAGTAATAGAAGAAGCGCCGAGAGGTCGTACGCGTAGTCGATTAGTCGACTCGCCGTATATAGGGCTATAGTATCTACTATAGTACGCGTCGGTATCGCCGCGGCCGTAGAAGGCGCTATTCTCGAAGGTAGTATTAGTAGAGCGACCTCGAGGTCTAATACTACGAGAAGACGACTTCCCTTCGAAAAAGGCCCTCGAGCGCTATATCTACAAATTTGGCGCGCAATACGGGTACGAGTTTAAGGAGCAGATACTAAAGAAGAACAAGAACGGCGTTAAATATAGGCACTACTATATATATAGCTACTTTAGTTAGCTAGATAAATGGACTTAGTATAAGGGCAAGTCGAATCGTACTCGAAGAAGATAGGGTATAAATTCTACTTCTACGCTATTGCAATCGACCCTCTATAACTAGAAGGTTAGTAGCAAATTCGCTACTCTAGCAATCGAGATTACTATTACTATAACTACGGACCTAATAATATTATAGTACTAGCGACTTACCGACAACGCTCTCGTACGGCTTAGTTCCTCGACGAGTTAAACCGGCTTTAGCAAGCTCGAATAGCTACTTCTAAGATTATAGTATACTTTCGTAACTATAGCGTTCTTTTACGGCTATATAATATTAAAAACCTCGCCTAGGGACGTAGTATTAACAGTCGACGGGAGTATAACTAGGCCTAGCGGACTATCGACTTGCTTAATAAGAGTAGCATGTTCTACGATATTTAATCTAACGATAATAGCTTAATTAAGTCTATAGTTTCCCTTTACCCTATATTACTCTCGGCCTTTAAGAATACGCCTTATACCCTCGTTCTCGATACTACGTATTCGACTAATCTATATAACCTCGAGCTCCTAGATATAGTCGCCGCTAGATCTATAAATAATACTATTAAGCTCGGCGTTAGTCCTATTAGGCCGAAGCCTAACAAGAAGGACTTTATATAGCTATAATAGTTACTACGGAAGGGCCTCGAAGAAGCCGGTTATCTAATACCTTACGTTATAGGTACGGATCGCGAAGAAGCGCTTATCTACGCTATTAAAGAGGTTATACCTAAAGCGCCTTTTACTATATATAGCTAGTATCTATAGTAGAATATTCTTACGCCTATCTTTAAAGAAAGAGGTAACTTTATATAGATTAAGTCTAATAGCTCTTAGACTAATAGTCTAAGTACTAGTAAGTTCTTATAGTTGTTTATATATACTATAAGAAGTTAGTTAGAAGAAGAGTTTAATAGCAACGTTAGCAAACTAGATAATATATATCTCTAGTTAAAGTAATATCTATATAGTAATTAGTAGAAATATAAAGAGAAGATCGTCTACTACCAGACCAACCAAATCCTTTACTTTAGTAAGAAGGCTACCTCTCGAATAGAAGTATACTACGGTCGTACTAAATAGTAGCTTAACTATAGCAGCTAATACGATATTTATACGCTCTTCGAGTCGCTTCTTAACTAGTAGTACTAAGGGCACGATCGCCGTAGAGTCTAGTTAGCCGACAACCTGAAGCGCTACTATAAGCTATTAGTAGGGCCATTCTTCGCGGGTATTAGTCGTATTATAAGCGACTACTGCCTTCTCGAGGTTTGTAAGGTCTACGAGCGTGCTATTACCCTTCTTAATACTACAACGGACGACAATAGTAACAAGATAAAGCACTCGGCTTTTTCGTACTCCTACTTATAGTACCGCTATAACGACTACCTAGCGAAGACGTATAGCTATCCGTACCTATACGAGATAATAAAGCTAATTAAGATAAGTAGAAAACGCGCTCTACTATTGCTACGTTACTTCTACGTCTACTAGTTTATCGACTTCTTACTAGTACGAAAGTAGGAGGTAGATCGACTACCAGTACGGCTCTAAGAGCTATAGATAGTATATAGCAACCGCAAACCTCTTACTAGCGGAGTAACGTTATATTTAACTAAGGGTATAGTAACGGCTCGAGAACTCGACGATTTAAACTATACTATAGTTACTAAGAAGTATAAGATAGCGATAGTAAGGACCGTAGACTTTACCTTAGAGCTAGGCGTATCTCTTACTTAGCTTAGAGCGACTATTAACTACTATAAGTATATAAAGAGCTAGTATCGTACTTAATAGTACCTTTGCTAGAAGGCTAATCGTACTTATAGCTCTGCCTACTATCTAAGCGGCTTCGAATGCTATAATCTACATATTAAGTTTTTAATTCTAGCAGTAGTAGTACCGGAGCTACCTTCTAAGCTAGATCCGCTCCGCCGAGAGGTTAAATACCTTCGTACCTATAAGTAATAACGACTATAGATAGAAGAAGAGCGAGCGAGGTAACAAGCTTACTATAACCGCTAGTAGGCGACATTATATAAGCAATAATAATGATAGGCTACTTAGTACTAGTAATAATAATAATAGTCGCTTATATAGCTAATAGGGCGGCTACTTTGTTACTAAGTGCTATCGCAATAGTACTACTAGTTTACTTAGTAGCAGTATTATATATACTAGTAGGCTAGTTAGCAAATAAGTAACTAATATAGGCTAGCATATATAGCCTTAGTAGCTGTAAGGCTATAGGTCGTAACCTACTTAGACCTAAGTAGATAGCAACTAATAATACCTTAAATTTTGCTATACTACTAATTTACTAATAAACTTTACCTTTATACCTACTAGTAGTAGTATAGGAGTAGTTGCCCGGTCGGAGGGGTATACTACGACGCGATTCTCGCTTCTATACGCGATTTTAGATAGAATAGCCGATCTCGTAATATTAGGATATACTAGGGCTCGGGCGGGTAGCTAGGGCTCGGGGAATCCTCGAAGTATAGAGACTATAGTAGTAGACGTAGAGTAGAGAGTAGTTAAACTATCTTACTAGCTAATACGCGACATTCGTCGCGTTATTATATTAGCTATTAGGGTACTAGTATGTTCTAAGTAAGCGTATTAACCTACGCGTACTACTAGGTGTCCCTAGTTTGAATTCCGTAATTATATCTCTAGAATTATTTATTCTAGAGGCGACCGAACCTATAGGAGGTTCTCTCTTAGAGGTACGAGTACTATTTAATTTTAGATCCCTCGTATTAATAAAGATTCCTTAAATATAGTACTAATTATTAACTTGTTAGAAATTAATTCGTTAATTAATCGTTAGATTGTTAGACTCGCGTTAGATTACGTTAGATTCCCTATTAGAGGGGGCACTAGGCCTAAATAGGCAATCTACGCTTTAACCTAGGTTTTTAGGCTCTATTCGTCCTCTTTTACTATCTGTCGCTATTAGGACTTATAGTACCGATACTATAGAACTTAGATATATTATAACTTAAGAATAGTTAGCTAAAATATTTAATAAGGGCTTAGCATCTAGTTTATTTAATAGATTATAGAGGACCTAGAAATCCTTCTTGTTTAAGTATATTTAATTATTATCTACTCGCTTACTACTACTACGACATCCGACACTTCCTACGACCTCCGCTAGACTATATATTGTATACCCTTTAATATATCTATAGCTATCTATAACCCCCGACAACTCCGGATAACAATCGATCTTCTATCGGATAACTTCGATAATAGGCAATCCTCTCGACCTATACGAATAAGAGCTTCGGAATTTATTAAGGAAATAGATTAACCTTTATACCGAGCGAAACTACCGAAACGAACCGGACTAAAAACAACTCTAAAGATCTTAATATATATACAAACGTATATCTATTATAGATACGATTATCTAGATATAGCAACTAGATAATACTACCTATAGAAAACCTATCTATAGGAAACTTTGCCTTACCTATAATAGTATTAATAGATACGAGAAATTTTAGTTATCTATAGACTATCTAAGATAATACTAGTATAGAAAGACTATCTATACTTATATTTATCTAATTCTATAAATGTTATTTAAGTATATAGATAGATAGATAGATAGATAGATATTTCATTTGCCTGTTGTAGTGCCTTTCGGCCTATATAGGTCTGTTTCTATATATTGTTTTAGGTAGGAAACCAACTTAGTTGGTAAAAACCTCCCTCCTATCCTATTTATAAGTATTGATCTTCCTCGTTTCCTTGTTTTCCTTCCTCTAGGGTATACTAGTGTTATAGTTATTACCCTCTAACTACCTTGCCTACTGCCCTGCCTTTCTTTCCCCCTCTTCTTCCCTCCTTCTTATCTACTCCTTAGTTTCCCTTGCTAGTACGAATTGTTATATAAATCCCTATTTAATGATCTACTTTACTATCCTCTTTAGGTCTTCTTTGCTCTAGATTAGCTTATCGTATTCCCTTTCTATTGCTTTTAGTCTCTAATTACTTCTACCTTCTAACTATTAAGGGCAGACTAGTAGTATATACTTAGGGTTCTAAGATTGGTAGCTATATTAGCAAGCCCTACTTTTAATTCCTAGGACGTTTCTTCTAAACAGGTAAGATCTGAGTCTAATATATTTAGATCTGATTTGGATAGCTAGGCTTGCCTCGGCCCTATTTAGGTCCTTATAGAGCTAGTAGTTATATTAACTAAATTTGATTAGTGCCTTTAGGGTTCCTAGTCTGACTTGTGTTTTGTTCTATTCCTACTCCTATAGGTATCTAGCTATTGATTCTATTAGGCTTTGTTTCTCTCTCTTTAGTTTGTCTTCCTTTAGCCTTGTATTTAGTCCCTAAAGCTCTTTCTCTAGCATTTCTCTTATTAAGACTCTATAGTGCTCTAGGTCTTTGACCTTCTAGGGAGTTATTTATAGTCTGTCTCGCCTCCTAGTCCTAATATACTAGGCTTTTATCTTGTCTAGTGCCTTTTAGATAGTCTATTAGGCTAGGTATTCTATTGTCTTTGCTGTATATTAGTGTCTTAGTCCCTTGAAGTATTGTTTAACTAGTGGGATCCCTAATTCCATTTCTACTACCCTTATTAGTATAGTTTTGTATACTCCTAGGATTTTCTTTAGGCTTTGGGTTTAGGACCTACTAACTAGTTACTTAATCCTCTTTAGTGTTTTCTCCTAGGCTGTCTATATCTATACTCTATATAGTATTGCTAGCTTGACAATTGCTTTATATATAACTTTGGCTTTCTCGAATGTAGCCCCCTATATAGATACTATAAGCCTATTAATAGATTGTATATTAGCATCTGCCCTCTGCTTTGCTTTCTTTACTTATAGTCCCTAATTCAGTTTTAGATCTAGCTAGATCCCTAGTACCCTAAGCTCTGCTAATAGTTAGGTTTCAAAGCCTTAGATAGTGATTAATTGCTTTATATTATAGGTTGATTTAGCCTTACTAAAGTAGATAAGCTAGTACTTTTCTAGGGCGAATTTTGCTCTATATCTCCTTACCTATTTTTTATACTTCTAGTGCTTCTCTTCTAGGATCTTATAGTTAGTTTCTATTATCTTAGACTAGGCTAGGATGTTTATATTATCTACAAACCCTAATGCTAATGTGTTTTTTAATTCTAGGAGTAGGAGTAGGTCTGCTATAAAGATAAGGAAGAGGATTAAGGAGAGTATTAATCCTTAAGGGATTCCCTTTTTAGTTAGCATTAGATCTGATTTGAATTTGCCTAGAATAAGCTATATTGATCTTTCCTATAGGAAGGACTAGATAAATTAGACTATTTAGTTTAGTATAGCTTTCTGTTTAAGTATATATAGGAGCCTTTTATAAGAGATATTATTAAAGGCTCCTAAAATATTAAGAGAGAGGAGGGTTGCTACCTAGTTTTGACTATAGTGCTAGATATACTTAATCTATGCTATAATTAGTTCTATAGCTGTTAGTATTAACCTCTTCTTTCTTCCTCCTATCTAGCCTTTAGGAAGGATATTCCTTTCCTCGGTAAAGGTTGTTAGCCTTTTAGCGACAATTTTTTCTAGTACCTTACCTATTATATTAAGTAGGGCTATTAGTCTATAGGCCTTGAGCTGTATATAGTCTTCCTTCTAGGGTTTCTTTAGCACTACTGTTAGGGACTTCCTAAATAGTCTTAGGTAGTGTCCTAGTGCTAGGCTTTATAAAAAGATATTAGCTAGTACTAGGGCTAGCCCCTTCCTATATGCTTTTAGAAGTTTGTTATAGATCTTATCTTCTCCTAGTGCCTTATTACCTAGAATTTTCTTTAGGATCCTTTTAATAGTTTCGGGTTTGACTTAGGTATCTCTTAGTATACCTAGTAGTAGAGTCTCTTATTCTTTCTCCTTTATATCTAATAGGTCTGCTTATACTTTTCTATAGAAGAAGTGTTAGCCTAGGGCTCTTACTTTCCCTTCTATTATAGTCTGTATTTGTCCTTATTAGTCTATAATGTCCGGGAATTATAGTAGCGTATCCTTGTCCTGTTTAGGTCTCCTTACCTATTTAGCTATCCTCTATATCTCCTCTAGTTTCTTTGTAATTATTTCTATTATAGATCTCTATTCTTGTATCTTGTCTTTCTTAATCTAGATCTTCTTTTCCTAGTAGGCTTTATTATAGTTGTCCTATACTTCCTAGGTATAGGTTTGTATCTACTGCCTCCTAGCCTTCCTTACTACTTTAACCTTCCTTATATACTTATTAGTCTAGTATAGTTGCTAGTATAGTAAATATTTCTTTGCTAGGGTATGCTTTCTAGCTACCTATTTTAGGATTCCTATTAGTTCTTCTACTGCTTTATTAATGTCCTCTAGCCTTAGTAGGTACTTTATTAAGAGTTCCTCTAGTTTTAAGTCCCTTTCTAGTTCTTCCCTAATCCTACCTTATTAGGTACCTTTCTAGTTAAGCTTCTCCTCTAGTTCCCTTTCCTAATTAGCTTAGATATTTAGCTTAATCTGCACCGGGAAGTAGTCTAATAATTCTTCTAGTTCCTAGTTGACCCTATATCTTGTAATCCTATTCCTAATCTAATGTAATATAAAGTATAGGTTTAGTATACTACTGCTTCCTCTTGCCTCCTAAGTAATTAGTCCCTTTAGGGTAACAATTTCTATTCCTTCCCTCTCTAATATATTAATTAGTCTTCCTACTAGGAAGTAGTAAGCTAGGGTAAAGTCTAAGCCTTAGAGGGGGTAGTAGAGGTTGAAATCCCTAAGTAGGATTTAGTAGGTGTTCCCCTAGATAACTCTAGGTAGTCTTTCTAGGGTTTTTAGTTAGGTACTACTTCTTAAGTCTAGTAGTAGGTTGTATATATAGTAGACTTAGAGTATACCTTAGGATATCTCTACTTAAACTAATATTAGGTCCCTATCCTCCTATAGTATAGCCTACTAGGTTTCTATATCTATCTCCTTACTAATATAGATATATGTCCTTAGGGCTCCCTAGTTATAGATAATTAGGTAGTATCTTAAGTCTTTAACTGTTGCTAGTCTCTTTGTATATAGGTTAAGCTAGGGCTCTTAGATTGCAATAATATAATATTCTTTTAGGTTTAGTACTTAAAGGAAGCTCCTTTATACCTTATCTTTGCTCTTGTTGATATTGTACTATATAATGTTTAGTAATGTTGTAATGTTTATTAGGTTTTATCTATATCATTTCCCTATAAGTTTTCCTTTAGTCTTCCCTTACTTTAGACTAACATTTAACTAAGCTTTGTCTGCCCTACTTCCTTTCCTATAATATTAAGGTATCTTAGTCTCCCTAGTTGCTAGTAACTCTCTTATACTAGTAAGGCCCTAAATGTAAACCTATTATCTTATCTAGACCTCTTTTATAGTACTTAGCTAGGTTGCTTCTATACCTAGCTACCCTAGCTTGTTATGTATCTTTTTAGTATATTAATTCTGGCTTCCTTTGCCTTCCTAGCTACCTATATTCTTACTAGGTATTCCTTCGCCTAAGAGGGGTGTCTTTTAGTACAGTATATACATCTTGCTTCTCCCTTATGTGCTTTACATTCTTTAACCTAGTAATCCCCTATATAATAGGAGTAGGTATTAGTTGTCTTTATACACTTAGCTACTAAGTGTCTATAGTATTGATATTTAAAGCACTATATTATCTTATAGTTGCTTCTATATATCTCTGTTTCTAATCTTTTAAAGTCCTAGAACAACCCCTAGTCTAGTACTATATTAGCTTGCTCTATACTCCCTACCTAGATAATTAGGGAAGACTACTTCTTAGTCTCTTCGATTTTCCTTTTAATTTATACTACTTTTATAATCTTTAGGCCTAGGTATATAGCTTGGTTTTGTCTCTATAGGCTCTTAATATCCTGTTCTTCCTTAAAGCTTCTTATTATGCTATAGGCTATAATTATGAATTGCTATTAGGAGACCTTTGCTATTTTCCCTATCTTAGTTGTCTATTCTTTTTATATTTCTAGCTTCTTTTTATCCTACTCTTATACTATAAACAGCTTAATTACCCCTTTACCTTCGTTCCTAGCCCTAATTACCTCTTTAACTATAATTCTTTCTGTAATCTCTTTCCCTATAAGTCCTTAGATTTCCTTTTGCTCCTATAGGTCCGTAATATAGACTCTAACTACTATCCTCGGGGGTTTTAGCGCCTCCTAACTAGCTACTACTACCTAGGTGCGGTAGTTTAGGCTTGTCTCCTATTGTTTCTTCGTAATCTTTGCTGCGACTGTATTAGCTACCTTTATAATTACGTGGCTTGCCTAGTTGTAGATTGCTTTTAGTCCTCTAAGGAGTTCTAAGATTATTATCCTATATGCCCTCTTAGGGGTTCTTCTATCTTCCGCCTTTAGCACCTCCTCTACCCTAGTATATAGTGCTTTCTATTCGTCCTCCCTTCCTTCTTAACTGTCTTCCCTTCGTCTCTGATTGTTCGCTGCCATTTTCTTATAACGGCTATGCTCGTAATATAGCTACCTTCCTATTCAAAGATCTTAGGAATCTTATTTAAGTATATACCTATTCTATTAGAAGACAAAGAGGATCTAGAATTTATCTATAGTAAGATATCTCTAGAGAAAATCTCTTACTATAAGACAATATAATCTATATATAATCTATATATAATCTATATATAATCTATATATAATCTATATATAACCTATATATAATCTATATATAATCTATATATAATCTATGTATTATCTATATATTATCTATATATTATCTATATATTATCTATATATTATCTATAGTAGAGGATATACGATCTTTAGAACTTAGAGCCTATCGTGTCTATAATCTAATCTTTATTATTATAGCGCTTGTTAGTATATAGCCTTCTATATTAGCAGCCGCTATAATAAGTAAATTAGATAACGAGGTATATCTTCTATATAGTTATCGCATCCTCGTACTCTCGGTAAAGGCTAGACTTTAGGTAGTACCTTTAGGTAGTAAAATAAGGTAGAAGATAGTAATTATAATAGCTCGTTCGTCGCTAGTTCGATATAAGAGATAGCTACTAGTCTAGTCGCTCGTAAACTATCGATTGCCTAGCAAATTTGTTAGTAAAGTATAGAATCTTAACTAATTAACTAGTCTTAGTACTAGGTGTAAGTATATCAACCTATATAAGGGTATAGATCGCGCCGCTACGGCGGCTAGGTTTGTAAGGACGCTTAACTACTTCTATAGTTGTTAATAGGCTATATATAGACCGCTAACAGGTCTAATTTCGAGCTAATTTAAAGCTATATAATCGTATAGTATAGGCCTATAAATAAGGAGTCTAGAATAGAGCTAAACTAGACCTTGTCTAGCGGCTATTTCTACCTCTTGTTTATTAACCTATTCTACCTCTTCCTCGCGATTACGTATCGCGCTTGTTTCTACCTTCCTATCGCTAAATTCTACGCTCTTTACGATATAAAAGAAATACCTACCTCCTAAGGATATAGAAGCGTTGCTTGCTAAGCTAGAGGTAGAGCGGCCGGTACGTATAAGGTCGGTAAGGTCGGTAAGGTCGAGGATAGCTCTAAACTAGTATATCGTTTAAGAGCCTATTTCTACTAAATATATATAACCGAAGGCGCCTAATCTTCTACCCTCCTATAGCCGAGTTAAGTAGTATTTAGGCGTACGAGGGTCTACGGATAGAAGGCCTCGAATACGACAAATACCGCTATTTCGTAACTAATATATAGTATTATAAGAATCGACCGAAGAAGCTATTAAAGGACTCGCAAGGTCGGCTATATCGCCGACTTAGCTTCGAGTATCGTATCTATAAGCGCTATATAGACTATTACCGCGTAGATAGTAGAGAGGTTATTTTTAAGCGTAGAAGGCCTTAGGGATAGCGCGTAGCGCGTACGATATATATATACGACTATTGCGCGAAGTTAGTAATTATTAAGGTCTACGAGAAGCGACTAAATTACGAAGACGAGTTTCTCGATAATTATATACTAGCCGAGCTGCCTTCGACTCTAAGTACGAATTTAACGGTTCTAAGGCTAGTCTACGTAGTATTAAGGCCGCTTACTAACCGCTATTCGTATAGTCTCGAATTCGTCGATTCCTTATAAACTAACGATAGCGTAAAGGCGGTATAGAAGGACCTAATTGCTTCTCGAGGTAGCTTAACGTTAGTCGCTTAGTTAGTTAAGGAAATAAGAAGGCCTAAATAGCGGCAAATTTAGTATAATACTAGTACGGTTAGTATTACTCGAGACCGTGTTTCTAGCGCTAATCGAGAAGGTCTAAAGCGACTAAGTAATAAGCGAAGATAAGATACTAAACTAGCTATTAGGGAGCAGTTATAGTAGGCTTATTAGTACTTGTCTACTAAATTTAGTAGTGGAAGTAGCTTTATAGAGATAATTAAATCTCGTAGAAGCGATAGACTCGTCTATAAAGGCCTAATTTAGGCGGCAAACTAGCAACTTCGAGCCCTTCGCAACTATAGGTCCTTATTCTTACTAGATTCTATATACCTTACTAATAGGCTTAAATAGCCTCTCTTAACTATATACGCCCGTAATAACTGTCTAGAGTAGCTTCTAACGTCTTACTTCCTTATAGATTGCGAGTAAGTATACCTAATTAAGAAGGCAATCTCGAGCCTTTAAGAAATAGCTAAATTAGACTACAAATACTAGATAACCGGTTTTAATATCTATAGGAAGTACTTCTTCTTTAACTAGGCTAACCGCTATTCTTCTAGGGCTAAAGATTAAGACAACTTTAACTATACTAAGCAATCTTCCTAGATACTACTATAGTTAATAACTAACGACTTAGTAAGTAAAGAGCTCGGAGTTAGTTATAGTCTTATAGATTACAGTATTATTTAACGCCTCTACTAACGGCACCTTATTAAGACCCTTAAGAAGCACTTTAAGCGCTTTCTATCTATTTTAAAGGCATTAAGTAAGGCTCTATTTATCGCTCGAGACTAAGAAGAATGCTAATACTTTATTAACTAAGCAATAGCCGCCTTTAAGATCTATAATACGACCAAATCGAGTAAAGAACTAGCCTATTTAAAGGCTAATTAGAAGACTTCCGATAGCGATCGCTAGGCGACTTAGGCAAGGCTCGGAGACCCGATTTTAATAGCCGTTCGTACTACTCGTCTATTAGAAGGCTATTATATATACTTAAAGTACCGAGATAAGCGTTAGATACGTAAATAGAGCTTGCGAAGTATATATTCTTCCCCTTCTTCTATTGCTATTAGAATTCTATAAGAATAGAGTCCTCCTACTATATTCCTTAGAACGGGCGGATTTCTTAGAATAGGCTAGCTTTTAGCCTTTAGTATTATTCTTAGACTTCTACGGCTTCTTGTCTCTTCTATATAATAATAACTAACTACTCTAGGTACCGTTATATACCTCGCTTAGCTTAGTAACTATATCCGCGAGCGCGTCCGTTAAAATAGCGTTATCGATAAGAATAGCTAGCTTCTAATATAGCGTTAAGAGAAGACTTCGGAATTTCGACGGTTACCTCTTTCTATTAAGAAGATAATAGCGGATAAGCTTATATAGTACTATAAGGATATAGATAATAATAAGCCTACTTAGCGAATAGCTCTACTAGCTACGAACGATAATATATATACTAAGTGCTTCTATTACTTCTAGTATAGCTATTACCTTCCTTATTAGTATATTTAGCGCTTTTATAAGGAAGGAATTAGTCGTCTTATACTATACCGCTATAGCCTCTATATTAGTAAAGCTAAACAGTTAGTATAGGTCTTCTACGTTTATAAGGCACTAGGAGTATCTCGGAAGCGCTAGGTAAAGGAATACTTCTATTCTATATAAGAAGCAGCCTTATAGGCCTTCTTCCGGTTCTACGGCTCGTAGGCTTCTAACCTTACCGACGGTTAGTAATATAAGGCCCTTCTATAGTAGGTTACTAACTTTATAGCACTTAGCTACGACTCGCGTATCGTTTAGATAGACTAGTAGTTTAAGAATAGTACTTAGTAGGCTAAATTAATGACTCGTCGTACTATAAAGTAGCGAGTTATTAACGATAAGCCGTTACGGTAACTAGTCTTCTATATACCTCTAGCTCTATTACTATTACTACTAGTACCTATCGCTTCTATAACTAACCTTCTATATCGGCCTCGCCTTATTATCGAAGGCTACGCTCTACTAGTCTATAGTCTACCTAATAGTGACGGCGTTATTACTTAGGCTAAAGTTAAAGATAAAGACGTACTATACGAGGTTAATAAGGACCTATTTAATAGCCTCTTAGATATAGACCCTCTTCTATAATTAACGCTAGTTAGTCGATTGCTACTATCTTTACTAAAGGACGCTAGCAAAAGTAATTAATGCGATAACGACGAGGCATTAAAGCATTAATAGCCGTTGCTATCGTCCTTACTAGATAATTTGCCCTTACTAAGTAGGTTATTTCTACCTTCTGTAGCGGAGCTACCTTCTATAGCGGAGCCACCTTCTATAGTAGAGTTACCTTCTTCGGCACTATCTGTAGCTCTATATTTATTACCTGTTCTATTATATACTAGTAAAGACACTTTACTTAATATACTATAGCTATTAGGTAGCTCTTATAAGCCTCGTCCTCGTTATAAGCCCTTAGTTAGTAAGCTAGTATACCTTCGAAACGCGCTCGTAGAAGATTATATATAGTTATACTACCTAAACCGTACCGGATAGATTAATCCTCTCGTACGCTATCTCCTATACTAATTAGACTACTAAAACGACGGATCTAAGGAGAGGTTGTCGCTTCTAAGCGGTAGAAGTAGTAGTACTAAGGTATAGGCGTAGACTTAGTCGTTTTCGAGTTATTACGGCTATTCGGAACGGTAGGAATCCGAGGTATTTAGGTTATATAAGGGGTGTTTGTAATACCCCGATTTACATACTAATTTCGGCAGTTTTAGGGCACTCTATAGGGGTATATAGAACCTATAGGGCATACTAGAGCTACCTCGAATTTACTTTATAGGTTAATATACTTAGATCTCTTAGTACTCCGTTTCGAATAAACCGGTTACTAAGCCCTTAGATACGTAAATAGAGCTTACGAGGTACGTATCCGTACCCTTTTTATAGTATTATCTATATTTATCTAGAAGAAGCCCTCTTCTTTATTTTTTTGAATAGCTAGAATTCCTTAAAACGGCTTCTTCGACTATATTCTTCCCTTCTATACTATAACTACTAAGAATAACTAACTGTTTCTAGGCCTTATAATATACCTATACTAACTCGATAATTATATTCGCGAGCGCGTATAACGAAGCGATATTGTCGATACCTATAGTTAGCTACTAATATAGCGGAAATATAATACTCTAGCCTTTAAATATCTAGTACTCTCGGTATAGAAGAAGATAGCTTATAAGCTTATATAGTATTATAAGGATATAGATAATAGATAGATAGATAGATATTTCATTTGCCTATTGTAGTGCCTTTCGGCCTATATAGGTCTGTTTCTATATATTGTTTTAGGTAGGAAACTAACTTATTGGTAAAAACCTCCCTCCTGTCCTACTTATAAGTGCTAATCTTCCTTGTTTCCTTGTTTTCCTTCCTCTAGGGTATACTAGTGTTATAGTTATTACCCTCTAACTACCTTGCCTGCTGCCCTGCCCTTCTTTCCCCCTCTTCTTCCCTCCTTCTTATCTACTCCTTAGTTTCCCTTACTAGTGCGAATTATTATACAAATCCCTGTTTAATAATCTACTTTACTATCCTCTTTAGATCTTCTTTACTCTAGATTAGCTTGTCGTATTCCCTTTCTATTGCTTTTAGTCTCTAATTACTTCTGCCTTCTAACTATTAAGGGCAGACTAGTAGCATATACTTAGGGTTCTAAGATTAGTAGCTATATTAGTAAGCTCTGCTTTTAATTCCTAGGACGTTTCTTCTAAATAGGTAAGATCTAAGTCTAATATGTTTAGATCTGATTTGGATAGCTAGGCTTGCTTCGGCCCTATTTAGGTCCTTATAGAGCTAGTAGTTGTATTAACTAAATTTAATTAGTACCTTTAGGGTTCCTAGCCTAACTTATGTTTTATTCTATTCCTATTCCTATAGGTGTCTAGTAATTGATTCTGCTAGGCTTTGTTTCTCTCCCTTTAGCTTATCTTCCTTTAGCCTTATATTTGGTCCCTAAAGCTCTTTCTCTAGCATTTCTCTTATTAAGACTCTATATTGCTCTAGGTCTTTGACTTTCTAGGGAGTTATTTGTAGTCTGTCTCGCCTCCTAGTCCTAATATACTAGGCTTTTATCTTGTCTAGTGCCTTTTAGATAGTCTATTAGGCTAGGTATTCTATTGTCTTTGCTATATATTAGTGTCTTAGTCCCTTGAAGTATTGTTTGACTAGTAGGATCCCTAATTCTATTTCTACTACCCTTATTAGTATAGTTTTGTATACTCCTAGGATTTTCTTTAGGCTTTAGGTTTAGGACCTACTAACTAGTTGCTTAATCCTCTTTAGTGTTTTCTCTTAGGCTGTCTATATCTGTGCTCTATATAGTATTGCTAGCTTAACAATTGCTTTGTATATAACTTTAGCTTTCTCGAATATAGCCCCCTATATAGAGGCTATAAGCCTATTAATAGATTGTATATTAGTATCTACCCTCTGCTTTGCCTTCTTTACTTATAGTCCCTAATTCAGTTTTGGATCTAGCTAGATCCCTAGTACCCTAAGCTCTACTAATAGTTAGGTTTTAAAGCCTTAGATAGTAATTGATTGCTTTATATTATAGGTTGATTTAGCCTTACTAAAGTGGATAAGCTAGTACTTTTCTAGGGCGAATTTTGCTCTATACCTCCTTACCTATTTTTTATATTCCTAGTGCTTCTCTTCTAGGATCTTGTAGTTGGTTTCTATTATCTTAGACTAGGCTAGGATGTTTGTATTATCTATAAACCCTAATGCTAATATGTTTTTTAATTCTAGGAGTAGGAGTAGGTCTGCTATAAAGATAAGGAAGAGGATTAGGGAGAGTGTTAATCCTTAGGGGATTCCCTTTTTAGTTAGTATTAGGTCTAATTTGAATTTGCCTAGAATAAGCTATATTAATCTTTCCTATAGGAAGGACTAGATAAATTAGACTATCTAGTTTAGTATAGCTTTCTATTTAAGTATATATAGGAGCCTTTTATAGGAGATATTATTAAAGGCTCCTAAGATATCGAGGGAGAGGAGGGTTACTACCTAGTTTTAACTATAGTGCTAGATATACTTAATCTGTTCTATAATTAGTTCTATAGCTATTAGTATTGACCTCTTCTTTCTTCCTTCTATCTAGCCTTTAGAAAGGATGTTCCTTTCCTCGGTAAAGGTTATTAGCCTTTTAGCGACAATTTTTTCTAGCACCTTACCTATTGTATTAAGTAGGGCTATTAGTCTATAGGCCTTGAGCTATATATAGTCTTCCTTCTAGGGCTTCCTTAGCACTACTATTAGGGACTTCCTAAATAGTCTTAGGTAGTGTCCTAGTACTAGGCTTTATAAAAAGATATTAGCTAGTACTAGGGCTAGCCCCTTCCTATATGCTTTTAGAAGTTTGTTATAGATCTTGTCTTCTCCTAGTGCCTTATTGCCTAGAATTTTCTTTAGGATCCTTTTAATAGTTTCGGGTTTAACCTAGGTGTCTCTTAGTATACCTAGTAGTAGAGTCTCTTGTTCTTTCTCCTTTATATCTAATAGGTCTACTTATACTTTTCTATAGAAGAAGTGTTAGCCTAGGGCTCTTGCTTTCCCTTCTATTATAGTCTGCATTTGTCCTTATTAGTCTATAATATCCGGGAATTGTAGTAGTATATCCTTGTCCTATTTAGGTCTCCTTACCTATTTAGCTATCCTTTATATCTCCTCTAGTTTCTTTGTAATTATTCCTATTATAGATCTCTATTCTTGTATCTTATCTTTCTAGATCTAGATCTTCTTTTCCTAGTAGGCTTTGTTATAGTTATCCTATGCTTCCTAGGTATAGGTTTGTGTCTACTGCCTCCTAGCCTTCCTTGCTACTTTAACCTTCCTTATATACTTACTAGTCTAGTATAGCTACTAGTATAGTAAATGTTTCTTTACTAGGGTATGCTTTCTAGCTACCTGTTTTAGGATTCCTGTTAGTTCTTCTACTGCCTTATTAATGTCCTCTAGCCTTAGTAGGTACTTTATTAAGAGTTCCTCTAGTTTTAGGTCCCTTTCTAGTTCCTCCCTAATCCTGCCTTATTAGGTACCTTTCTAGTTAAGCTTCTCTTCTAGTTCCCTTTCCTAATTGGCTTAGATATTTAGCTTAATCTATACCGGGAAGTAGTCTAATAATTCTTCTAGTTCCTAGTTGACCCTATATCTTGTAATCCTATTCCTAATCTAATATAATATAAAGTATAGGTCTAGTGTACTACTACTTCCTCTTGCCTCCTAAGTAATTAGTCCCTTTAGGGTAACAATTTCTATTCCTTCCCTCTCTAATATATCAATTAGTCTTCCTACTAGGAAGTAGTAAGCTAGGGTAAAGTCTAAGCCCTAGAGGGGGTAGTAGAGGTTGAAATCCCTAAGTAGGATTTAGTAGGTATTCCCCTAGATAACTCTAGGTAGTCTTTCTAGGGTTTTTAGTTAGGTACTACTTCTTAAGTCTAGTAGTAGGTTATATATATAGTAGACTTAGAGTGTACCTTAGGATATCTCTACTTAAACTAATATTAGGTCCCTATCCTCCTATAGTATAGCCTGCTAGGTTTCTGTATCTATCTCCTTACTAATATAGATATATATCCTTAGGGCTCCCTAGTTATAGATAATTAGGTAGTATCTTAGGTCTTTGACTATTGCTAGTCTCTTTATATATAGGTTAAGCTAGGGCTCTTAGATTGCAATAATATAATATTCTTTTAGGTTTAGTACTTAAAGGAAGCTCCTCTATACCTTGTCTTTACTCTTATTAATATTATACTGTATAATGTTTAGTAATGTTGTAATGTTTATTAGGTTTTATCTATTTCATTTCCCTATAAGTTTTCCTTTAGTCTTCCCTTACTTTAGACTAACATTTAACTAAGCTTTATCTACTCTACTTCCTTTCCTGCAATATTAAGGTATCTTAGTCTCCCTAGTTGCTAGTAGCTCTCTTATGCTAATAAGGCCCTAAATATAAACCTATTATCTTGCCTAGACCTCTTTTGTAGCACTTAGCTAGGTTGCTTCTATACCTAGCTGCCCTAGCTTATTATATATCTTTTTAGTATATTGATTCTAGCTTCCTTTGCCTTCCTAGCTGCCTATATTCTTACTAGGCATTCCTTCGCCTACGAGGGGTGTCTTTTAGTGTAGTATACATATCTTGCTTCTCCCTTATATGCTTTGCATTCTTTAACCTAGTAATCCCCTATATAATAGGAGCAGGTATCGGTTGTCTTTATATACTTAGCTGCTAAGTGTTTATAGTATTGACATTTAAAGCACTGTATTATCCTATAGTTGCTTCTATGTATCTCTGTTTCTAATCTTTTAAAGTCCTAGAATAACCCCTAGTCTAGCACTATATTGGCTTGCTTTATACTCCCTACCTAGATAATTAGGGAAGACTGCTTCTTAGTCTCTTCGATTTTCCTTTTAATCTATGCTACTTTTGTAATCTTTAGGCCTAGGTATATAGCTTGGTTTTGTCTCTATAGGCTCTTAATATCCTATTCTTCCTTGAAGCTTCTTATTATGCTATAGGCTATAATTATGAATTGCTATTAGGAGACCTTTGCTATTTTCCCTATCTTAGTTGTCTATTCTTTTTGTGTTTCTAGCTTCTTTTTGTCCTGCTCTTATACTATAAATAGCTTGATTACCCCTTTACCTTCGTTCCTAGCCCTAATTACCTCTTTAACTATAATTCTTTCTATAATCTCTTTTCCTATAAGTCCTTGGATTTCCTTTTACTCCTATAGGTCCGTAATATAGACTCTAACTACTGTCCTCGGGGGTTTTAGCGCCTCCTAACTAGCTACTACTGCTTAGGTGCGGTAGTTTAGGCTTGTCTTCTATTGTTTCTTCGTAATCTTTGCTACGACTATATTAGCTACCTTTGTAATTACGTAGCTTGCCTAGTTATAGATTGCTTTTAGTCCTCTAAGGAGTTCTAAGATTATTATCCTATATACCCTTTTAGGGGTTCTTCTATCTTCCGCCTTTAGTACCTCCTCTGCCCTCGTATATAGTGCTTTCTATTCGTCCTCCCTTCCTTCTTAACTGTCTTCCCTTCGTCTCTAATTGTTCGCTGCTATTTTCTCGATATAGATAATAATAAGCCTACTTAGCGGATAGCTCTACCTACTCTATACGACGACGTATATACTACGTACTTCTACTAATTCTAGTATAGCTATTACCTACCTTACAAATATATCTAGCGCTTCTATACTACTAGTACGGGCATTCTTACGCTACGACGTTATTTTTAGTTATATAAGAGCCGCTTTTAAGGTCTAAATAGCAATTTTATATACCTAGAGTAGCAAAATACTAGGCTTATTATTAATATTAATAGCTAGCTAGGTATAGCGACCTACGTTAATACTAATAAGGCTCTAAGAGTATTACAAAAGCGCTAAGTAAAGGAATACTTCTATTCTATATAAGAAGTAGCTATATAGGCCTTCTTCCGCTCCTACGATATATAGGCTTCTAATTTAAAAGACGCTTAGTAATACGAGGCCCTTCTATAGTAGGTAAATAACTACGCCTTAATAAACTAGATGTTAATAAACGACTATATAAACGACTAGTTAAAACGTAGCGCTAAAGAGGCTAAACCCTTAAGCGAGTATTATTCTTTTAAAGTATTCTTAGCTTCTTTCGGGTCCCTCGTATACTAAGACTATATTAAAAGACCGTCCTCTATAGATAGTCGAAGAATAGCTAAGGCTTTAGACTTAATTTCTTCGTCTATACTCTCGTCGATTATAGCTTTAAAATAGGCTTTCTATACTAGGTATAATTCGATCCTTAATAACTAAAACGTATAGTTTTATTATCCTTTAACGCGGCTAAACGCAAAAGACTTATCGTTAAGAGATATATACCCTTAGATAGTTCTTTACGTAGTTTAGCGGTCTATTTTATCTTTAGTAGGAAGTCCGTCTATCTCGAAGCTCTAAGTATACTATATCGTCTACTATAGATAATATATAGATAAAATTATCGTAAAGTTATAGAGTTTATCTATAGATATCTTACTATAGAAGAACTATCTATACTAGTTTATATTATAATAGGATAACTAGATAACTAGATAGCTAGATAATCGAATTAGATATAAACTAGTATAGATAGTTCTTCTAAAATAGTACTATCTTAAATAATCTTTAGATAACTACGATTTCCTATATCTATAGATATTATCTTAGATAGGATAAAGCTTCCTATAGATAGGTCTTCTATAAGTACTACTATCTAGTTATTATATCTTAAAGTAATCTTTTTTCCCTACTATCGTATTTAGCGCGCTAGCGCGAACGCTCTTATCTTAAATATATTTATTTTATCTCTTTTATATCCTCTAGCCCCTTTCTACTATCTAGATCTATCCTATAGCTCTCTTATATATCTTACTTACTGTTATTCGTATACGCGTCGTTTAGTATAGTTCCGGAGCTAGTATATTAAAATATAATATATTAATATACTATATACAGCCTCTCTAAGAGTTCCTAAAGTACTATACTATATAGCTAACTAGGCGACCTCCTTCGTATAAGGCCTCTACTACTAAGATAACTTAAATCTAACGTTATTCTATAGTATAGCGGCTAACCTATCGATATATTCTAGATAGTAACTATAATATTCTAGAAGGTTCTACTAGTATAAGATATTCCTAGCTAATTATAGAGTATCTTAGAGATTAGTATAACTCTATAAAGGGCCTCTCTATTAGAATACTAAGGAAAAAAATCATAAAAATAAACTAAAAATAAGAATAAGAATAAGAATAAGAATAAGAATAAGAATAAGAATAAGAATAAGAATAAGAATAAGAATAAGAATAAGAATAAGATTAAGAATAAGATTAAGAATAAGATTAAGAATAAGATTAAGAATAAGATTAAGAATAAGATAAAGGTAAAACAAAGATTTAGCTTAGGCCGATATTATTAGATACTCTATACTTTTCTAGATATATTTATCTCCTTTTAGTTTATAAAAACTATAATCTTTTTTAATAGTAAATAGCGGATTCTTCGAAGCCTTTTTATAAATCTTCGATATAATAAACTTAAAATTAGCTATAGACTCTAAGTACCTTAAATCGGTATTAATTCTAAATATATTTTAGATTAAAAAAAGGATAGTAGTTAGTATAATAGCAAATATAGATATAGGTATAGTAGCTACTATAAAAGTAATTAAAGCTTTCTAGGTTAATATATAATAGAAAAAATTAGGATAAGTAAGTATTCTACTAATCTAAAGTTAATAGCTTTACTTTTAGTAAGTAAAGGTATAATAAATATTAATATAAATATAGGGAAAGCAATTAAATAGTTATATAGATATAATATAGTAGTAAGACTTCTCTATATAATAATATCTAAGCGATTCGAAAAGGGAGTAAGTAAGTAATAAGTTTTTTTAGTACGCTAAGCTTTACTAATAAGATATATAGCGCTACCGAGGAGCTTAATAGTTACTTTTAAGTTAGAGTCCCTTAATAGTATTCCCTCCTTCTTTAGTAGCCTATTCTAGACTATATAAGAAGTAGTTATTAAAAAATAAAATAGTAGTAAAAGATTTAGAGATACTTAAAAGAGTATTAATAGATATAGATTTAAACTAGTAGAATAGTATAAGTATATTCTTAGTCTATATAAGGTAGCTTCGATATGGTAGTAGGTAGATCCCGTAGTAGTTTAGATGAGTTTAGTTTAGTTTACTAAGCCGAAATTCTAGTTTAGTTTAGTTTAGTTTACTAAGAAACTATAGTAGTAGTAGGTTCGAACTATAGAATTTATTAGTTTTTTAGAAGTATAAGAATATATACATAACTTAAAGTAAGCCCTTTATAAGATCCGGTAGTATAGCCGGTAGCGTAGCCGGCATTTTTATATCTTAGTACTAATGGAATTTTCGAAGACTTTAATTCCGTAGTAGCTATAAGAAGGTATTTATATTACCCTAAATCTATAGATCATTAGCTAAGGGTACTAACTAATTAAGTATATATATATATATATATATATATATATAGTATAGTTTAGAAACTATACTCCTTAGGTATAAACTTTATCCTTTCGCCCCTTATTTAATTCCCTAACTACTTAGTAGAATGTTTTTATCTAGATCTAGGTAGAACTTATCGATTTCTCTCGAAGCTCTTTATAAGAAGTTCCGATACTTTCCTACTAAACTACTCTCTAGTATTAAGTGCTAGGATGGTTCCTCCTTTGATGTCGGTAAAGTGTGTAAAAGAGCTGTAAAATAGCTTTATACTACGTTCTACTAGTTAGTCGCTTTACTATAGCCGAATTCTAGTTCGATCCTTAGAACTCCTAGTTATTTAGCGGATATAGGGGATAGGATAGGAAGTAACTTCGTATTATATGGGGAGGTAGAGAATACTATTAAGGAGGCATTTAGTATATAGAATATAGTAAAAGATATAGAGGCTACTATAGGTCTAGGCATCTAGTTAGATTTCTAGTAGGTAGAGTATAAGAATATTTACAAGGACTATTAGGTAGATTTACGAAAACAGATATATAATAAGATCTAGAAACTAGGGATAATTCCTATAAATATTAGTTTTAGGTTCTTTAACCTTCCCCCTTTTTCTTTTTTTCCTTTTTATAAAAATCTAAACTATAATAAACAAATTAGAATTTCTATCTTCTTTTAGTTCTTTATAAGATCCGGTAGCGTAGCCTAGAGCGTAGCCGGTAGCGTAGTTAGCATTTTTCTTCTTAGTACTAATAGATTATAGATATTTCGAAGACTTATATTCCGTACGGCTAATAAAGTATATTATATTATATATAAATATACTTAAAGAGTATTTAGAGCGCGCTATATAGCGCCGTATAATAGCGGTAGATATTATGTGTAGAAACGCTTATAGAGGATACTAAGAAGATCTATCCTACCTACTACTATCTATAATATAGATATTCTAGCCTTTAAGAATTATATCGAGGGCTTTAAAATCCTTATCTATAATCGTAACGCGCTTCGCGTAGATAGCTATAGGGTTAAAGGCTAAAATAGTATTAGTATAGTTTAAAAAAAGGGGAAGAGGAATATATATTCGAAGATACGGACTAGGTAGGCTTCTATAGCCTCCTAAAGGGCCTCGAGTACAGAGGCTTAAATATGATAGTCTACTCTACTATTAAAGGCAATTTCGCGGATAAGTCGATTAAAAGGAGCTCTAGGAATAACGAGCTTCTAATCCTTCTAATATCTCCGAATCTTACGAAGGGCTTTAGCTAAAGAAGGATTAGTAAAAAGGAGTAAAAATACCGGCAACGCTATCGGCTACGCTACCGGCTATACTACCGGCTATAGATAAAACTTACTTCCTAGACGCTATTAACGTTTACTACGATTATTACTACTAGTAGTAGAAGTGCTACTCGTCGTTTTACGTAGAGTCTTATCTACTACGCTCTTTCTAGTACTACCGGTAGCGATAGCGGTAGCGGTATAAGCCTTCTTATATATATATACTATACTCTTACTATCGGGTCTAGTCTTATTATAACCCTAAGTAGTAGTAGGACCCTTCTTCTTATAAGACGTTATAAGTTAGTCGAGTAGAGTTGCTATAATAAAAGTCGTCTAATTAATAATATAGTACGATACGAAGGTATAAGAAAGTACGCGTAGAGTAAAGGTTAGTAGAGATAGTCGATATAGAGTATAGAAGTATAGATATTAATATAAAGATTATATATATCGAGAGAGGTAGTATCGCGGTATCGCTAGCCGATAGTATAAGCGTCGCGTAAGCCTATATTATAATAACGTTATAGTAAGTAAAGAAGGTAGGTACGGCGAAAAAAGGTAGATATAGCTAAAAAGGTAGATACGGCTAAAAAGGTAGGTACAGCGTAGAAAAGATAGATATAGTAAACTTTAAAATATAGCCGGTACCTATAGCCGGTATACTAATATAGCGAAAGCCTCCTTTTAATAAACAGTCGGCGTAATAATAGTATCCTACTATAATATAGATATTCTTTAAGAATTCGATTAGATTCCGAACCGGCTTTTACTAGGAAATATAATAAATATCTATACTATAGTAGGCTATACTAAATAAGCTAGCTATTTAGTAGGGAGAGGCTTACTTCCGTCTCTATATACTAGCTACGAGTGCCGGCTATACCTATAAATTCGACTCCGCCCTATCTTAAGGCTAAGGTACCGAGTAGAAACCTAGTACCTTATATTTACTCCGTTATCGCGGAGCGCTTACGGGTAAGGTACTAAAAAAGGATGTGAAAAAGTGCGAGAAGAGTATCCTAGGATATCGGGCGTCGGTGGGTGGGAGTAGTGCGCCTAGTTGTTTGTGTAGTGCGTTGCTCTAGGCGACTAGGAGCCTGTGTTGTCTCGGACTTCGCTTATAGGAGTGTGTTATATGCGATCGGGCGCCTGCTGCTAGAAAGGCCGACAGTACCGGCTTTTAAAGCCTAGTTTCCTAGTCTAAGCCGCTTCCTTATCTAGGTTCGAAATATCTAACTAGCTAAGGTAAAGTAGTCCTCGTAAGGAAGCCGTAACCCTTTATACCTTACTTATAAACGCGCTACGATAACCGAGTAAATATAAAGCGCTAGGTTTCTACTTCGTACCTTAGATTTAGGTATAGCAGATATAAAATTAGAAGTATAGCCGGTACCTATAGCCGGTAAAAGGATACGAAAATAGATATAGATCCTAATTAATCTACTATAAACCGACGCCGAATCTTATCTAGAAGCTATATATTATTATATTAAAGGGTAGCCCGCTTCGTATAGATAGTGAGGAGATTAGAAAGCTTAGACTCGGTTACGAAAAATGCCCCCGTAGCTTCCTAAAGAGTACTAGTCGCCTTAGCCGTAGATCGTATACTATACTAAAAACCTAATATAGTTTCTCGGACGAGTCGCTAAAGGGGAGTCTTAAGGATAGACGCCGAAGTAGTTTAGGTTACGAACTATAAAACGTATATAGTTTAGTTTCTTAGCGGCAAACTAGCTCCCTAGTTCCGGGTTGGTTTTTCTAAACTATATAGATTCCTAGTTAGAACTAGAGACTATATCGGTTTTATTATAAATATACTCTTATCCGACTACCGGCTACTATTGCCGGCTATAATAGTAACTAAGTTATATTTAGGTCGCTCGCGGATACCCTAACTATATATATTACTATTAATAGGTCGTAGTAGCTAGAGACTATATTAGTTTTATTATAAGCATACTCCTACCCGACTACTAGCTACTATTACCGGCTATTATAGTAACTAGGTTGTATTTACCCCGCCTACGATTGCCTTAATAATAGCGATTGCCGTTACTAGGTCGTAGTTGCCGTTACTAGGGCGTAGTTACCGCAGTTATAAAAGCTTGCCTATATAAGGTTATATATGCGGCAACGATTAGGGCTTTGCGATATTCTTATGTTTTTTATCTTTGTCTTCTTCTATACCTATAGTAGCTATTAGCGCTACGCCCCCCTTTCCCTCTTTCTCTTTTCTCCTTAAAATAGTAAGATAGAAGCGCGCCGCGCGCTAAATAGAAGATAGTAAAGAACGCGAGGTTATTTTACCTTAGTATCTAAAAAAAAGCGTAAGACTAAGAAGGAGTACTATACTAAGAAGAATTCTATATAAGATTACGAAAGAAAGAATAATATAGACGAGGATAAAAGAGCGAAGAATAAGAGAATAAAGGCGCGTAATAAGACATTCTATCGATAGCTAGCGCCTATTAAAAAGAGTAAAGGTTAAAGATAGAAGACAAGCTAGGAGAAGGCTTAGAGGAGGAAAGAATTACGGCTAGTTTTCGAGGAGCAATTCCTACTAGCGTAAGTTAATATAGCTAGTAGCTATAGCCGGTATACGTAGCTAGTAGCGTAGCTAGTATCCTTTCTCGAAATCGGTAACTAATACTATTTAGACCTATTCCTACTACCTCTATTAATAGGATTAATAATAATAGAGATATTTCGATAGCCGAGAGTAGTAATACTAGACTTTAGAATGCTACGTAAGAGCTTATTACTACGAATAAAGTAACTAAAAAAATAAGAAGATACTATACGTCGATCTATTTATAGGCGTAGTCTTAGAGCCTAATACTATAGACGATAAGGGCTAGAAGTAGATTAAGTATAGCGAAAGAGACGAGGCGCTAGTAAAGGTCTAGGGCATAAGTCCTATTAATCTAGATAATTATCGCTAAAGCTACTACGAAAAGCTTACGAAGATTAGAATTAAGGCTAGTTATCTTTATATCCTCGATATAGAGTAGAGATTTCTTTATAAATATTAGAGGAACGCCTTTACGAGTATAAAAGAAAAATTTCTTACGATTAATAAAATAGAGGCTAGATATCTAAGGGCGGCGAAGGTATTACTAGAGATAGAGGATGTAAAAGTAAGTATTTTATAGCTAGTAGCTATAGCCGGCGTTCGTAGCTAGTAGATACTAATAGTCGAATAGAAAGCGATTTCCGAAGGAATGTGCTGTTACTGTATAGGGTCTTTACTCCGGTAGAGAGGGCTTATATCCGGAGTCTAAGCTACTAGTAGGATAGTTTCCCGTTAGATTTCTTTTAACCTCTATATAAGGTTCTTAGTAGTTACCTACCTTAGTAATACGGCTTTATCTCGACTACTCTATAGATACCTAACGAACCTCGTTCGCTCTTTAAGGTCTTTACTAAGAAGCGGAGGGAGTTCGAGAAGTAGGATTAGTTAAAGGAGGTATTAGTTAGGTACAGGTTTCGTAGTTAGACTCGGCCTAAGTATTCACTTATCGAGTATCTTACGCCGAAGAAGGAAGGATTAAAACTAAAAACAAGCTCGATTGCTACAGTAGCTCTATTCTATTAGTAGGAGAGAACCGTCGTACAGAAGGGAAAAATTCGGGTAGCTAGGGTAGCCGGGAAAGAAATTAGGTAGTTAGGGTAGCTAGGGTAACTAGGAAATAAAGAAAGGTAGCTATATACTCACTATCTAGCTATTCCTAACGATACGATACTATAAAAGAAAGGGTATTTCCCTATAATTACTAGTATATATCTACTACTCTTAACCTCTCTATATAAAACTTTAAAATATACCGAACGATATTATATATATACTAGGCGCTAAACTAGGAAGGGTAACTACGAAACAATAGGCGAGATAGTCTAGTATACGAACTAGATCGTAACGACGTCGAGACGAGGCTATATACTTACCTTCGAGCCTATTAAGTACTAGACGACAATTAAGGCTAGATTTATCCTCTTCGTATCCTAGTAGTAGGATTTCGTTATAGGATACTATCGTCCGGTCCTTACCTTTATAGAGTCTAAGAAGAAGGTTATTTAGAGAGATACGAATATTAAGTATTAACCCGGATATCTTCGAAAAGGCTAGCTAGGCGTATCTTTAGAAACCTAAGTATACTAAGTAGTTTAATTAATAGATCTATAAGATATAGTTCCCTTTTTACTTACGTTTAAGGGAGTATAAACTACGGAAGTACTCGATACGATAGGATAGTAAGGATCGAACGGATATATTCTAGAAAATTTTTATAAGAGAGGCATTATACTATAATACGAGTTCGTATCTAAAAGGTTAACTAGTAATTATCTATAAATTCTATAGTTTTATCTTAAAATACCCGAAACTAAGGGATAGGAATTTATCGCCTACTAACTATCTCCGTTTTAAACGGTATCGGGAATCTTAAGGAGAGGTAAAGGTTAAGATAGATACGGCGTTCGAGAAAGAGGTACGTCTTCTAAATATACTAGCCGTAGCTACCGGCTATAGCTGCCGGCTATAGCTAGAGGCTCCTAAACTTAACCCTATAACTACTACTAATTTTTATAGGCTACGTAGAAGGAAGCTTAAGTATTAAAGGCTTCCGATTTCTTCCCCGAAGATTTTAAGTAACTAGTAAACGAAATTTTAGCTATAAACGGTCTTTTAGAAGACTTCTTCGAAAGGGATTCTATATAGAAGATATACCTATATCTTATAAAGTACCCCTCTATATTTCTAGGCGCGACTACCTAGCGTACTATATTCGAGAAAAATAAAGAGGCTACGTTAGACGATATTTAGAAGATTCTCCGTAATACTCGCCGAGTAGCTATTACTATCGATAGCTAGTTAAGCTAGACTATAAGGGCCTCCTTCCTTTCTATTATACTATACTTTATTAATTCGGATTAGAAACTCTAGGAAATGCTAATCGGATTCCTAGAAATTCTAGGTTCCTATACTAGTTAGGATATAGTAACGCTTATCTATACGGTAATAGATAGGGTTAGCGTAACTACGAAACTAATCTTAATTACTACGGAAAACGCGAGTAATAATCGAATATTATATAAGGCGTTATATATACTATCTAGTTGTATTTATCTTTAAAATAACTAATAGTACTAATAGGGTCGACTATATAGGCGAGATTGTAAGGTCTATAATCTAGCTTAATCTTCCTAATATTAAGCTTACTATAATTTCGGATACGTACGACTTAAAAGATAATAAGGACCCTTAGTTAAGAAGTCTTAACGGACCTATAGAATAGGAGGCGATATTAGCGGTTATATCCCTACGGAAGTTTCCCTACCTCGCCTATATAGTTTAAATCGCGATCCGAGCCCTCTTTAAGACGCTTAAAATTATACTATCGAACGACGACTAATAGAAGGTCCTAGATAAGGGTAAAGCAAAGTCGAGAGTCGAGAAACTCGTTACCGTAATAAAATAGGATAGGGTAGAGAGTATCGCTCTCGTTTTATATAAGGTATAACTTTTATCTATAGCTAGTATCTATAGCCGGCAATCTAAGATACTATTAACTCTCTTTTTCTAGCTTCGTCGTCTAGTAATCTATACGAACTCGAGCTTATAGAGATATAACCGATTCGAGGCTATTTAAAAGATCCTTATCGAGCGTCCTAAAGTCGATATCTAGAATATTATATAGAATAAGCGATAGCAAAAGCGGCCTCCTTAGCGCCTACTCTATTTTATCTAAGATATTAAGACCTAATTCGATTCGACTTTCTATATACTTACGAAGGGATATACTTTACGTACCGCTCTCGAGCTCTATTAGAATACTAAGGGTATTAAGTAGCTCGCGCTTATATCCGCCGAATAGCGCTAAGTAGAGTATCTCGTAGATATTAGTAAATATTACGTAAAGGTTACTACTACGATTAGAAGAACCCGAGGACCGACGATCTACCTTATCTTTATATACTATAACTAGCTCTTTAATAAGCTTAAATAACTCGCGGCTAAGCTAGCTAAAAAGAGGGTCCCTTAGAAAGTAACTATAACGAAAGCTATAGAGGCTTCCTATACTAAGCTAGACAAATATTATAGTACTACCTTCGAGTTGTTCGGGGAGCTCTATAGCGTTATATATTTACTAAAGCTAGTTTAAAAGGATATATACTAGTAGAAGGAGGAATAGAAGGATAATAAGGTATAGCCTAAGCGATATTAAGAGGTTCTAAAAAAGATATTTAGTAAGCGTCGGAAAGAAACTACTCTAAATATAGGTTATATTAGGAAAAGGAAGGCTAAGAAGGCTCCGATATCCTACCTATTTCGTAAATAGGAAGTAGAAATAGAAGAGTAAGTTAGTTCTGTACTTGATAAAGAAGAGTTCGATCTCTATTAGTACGTAGGTAAGTACTAAACTTATAGGCTCGGAAAGAGAGCTAATAATCTCTAAATCTTACTAGTCTTTAAGACGAATTCGAAGATAATATTTATTATATTCTCGTTATATAGTAGCGGTTAGAGCCTTAGTTTCTAACGATAGCTTCGATCGCTTAGGACGTCCTCGCTATTCCGAGTATAGGTATAGTCTTTAAGAGATCTTTTAGTATCGCTCGTTACTAGGGCCGGTTTAATCGAATATACTCGCCTACTACCTTCGAATCTATTATAGTATTCCGATACTACCTCCTCTACTAGAGTCGCTAAGGCAAGATACTATATATCTTATTAAAGGAGCTTATCGACTAATTAGAAAAGCTTAAGATCGAAGAAACCTAAAAGCGCGAAGAGAATACGAAATTTAGTCTAAGCGAGACTCTTATTAGCGATAATAAAGAGGAGGAGGGCGGAGGTGGAAGGCGACTATAAGTCGAGAAGTAAAAGCGTATATAGGCTAAGAGCGACTTAAAGGAGGCGAAGCGTTTACGTAGAAGATAATATAGCTAGTAGGTATAGCCGGCAAATAGCTATCTTTACTAGAGTTTCTATATATAACCGACCTGTACAGTTAGCGTATATAGCCGGCGTATATGGCTAATATACGTTCCTAATATATTTTAAATTCCTAAATAGAGTAGTTCCGATAGTAACCTATCCCGCTCGCCTACTACTATTTCTAAATCTCTATTCGCTCTTCCTTTCCTTTTTCCCTTTCTTTATATTCTAAAATATAAATATACCTTACGGATTCGGCTCTTCGGGCCTTACTAAGTCGGCCGCTCCCTCTCCCTATAGCGATTAGTTTAGAAGATAAGAGGCATTTAATATCTTTTTACGATTAAAGGCTTATAGATCTTCTAGATACTACCGATATATCCTAGTCGCCCGAACGCGTATAAAGATACCTTAAGAACTTAGAAAAGGGTAAGGATAAAGGACGCTAAGTACGGAAAGACTATAGCGAGAACGAGATATTAGAAGAGGAGGACTATTCGTAGTATATATAAAGGAAGGTAGTTTCTCGTAAAATAGTATTAAAAAATAAGGCAGCTTCGTCTAGACAGGCGAAGGCTAAAGTGGGAAAAAAAAGTAGGTAGACGAAGACTATCGCGAAAAAGAGTTATTCTTCTATAAGGAAAAAGGGTAAAGGGCGGCGCGTTAAACCGGATACTATTACCCTTCGCGAGATCCGGAAATTCTAAGATAAAAAGGGGACTAAGCTTTTAATTCCTAAGGCTCCTTTCTAGCGACTCGTCTAAGAAATTATATTAGCTTTTACGTCTAGTATACTATTTACGGCTAAGGCGATTAGTACTCTTCAGGAAGCTACGGAGGTATTTCTTATAACCGAGTTAGAGCTTTCTAACCTTCTTACTATCTATACGAAGCGGGTTACTCTTTAATAAAAAGATATATACCTTCTAGCTAAGATTCGGCGTCGATTTATAGCGGAATAATTAGGATTTGTACCTAGTAACTAGACTAATCGCTTACTCGGCGAACGGCCGCTCTTAGGGCGTAAGCCTTTCGATATCTTCTCCTTCTCCTTCTCTATTAATACTCCCTAATTCTCTATTAATCGCATTACTAGAGAATATCTATATTACGATAGGCTTCTATAGATAGGCCGGCTATTTAGTAAGAGGAGGCTTCTTTCCGTATCCTTTTGCCGGCTATATATACTAGCTATACCTCTAATTTCAACTCCGCGCCCTATCTATATCTAGGATACGAAGTAGTAACCTAGTACCTTATATTTACTAGGTTGTCGCGGAGCGATAGCAAATAAGATATAGAGGGTTACGGCTTCCTTACGAGGACTAAGGAAGCGGCTAGGACTAGGAAAATAGGCTATAAAAGTTAGTACTATCGGGCGTCCGCGGCTAGTTAGCTATATTAAACCCGGATAAGGATTACTATATATTAAAAGATATAGTAACGGTAAGGTAAACTATAAGCTTAAGTAAATACTTTGCTATAGCTAGTTAGCCGTTATATTACTAAATAGAGCTCGACTTAGATAATCGTATAACTAGATTTTTTTAGTACTATTATTTATAGTATTATAGTATTACTAGGTAGAATTTCCTAGATTCTCCTTATAAAGCGAGTCGCCGTTTTACTATCCGGCGGATAAGTATTTCTATTTCTAAGCGAGAAAGCCGATTCGGTATTTAATCGAACTACTAGAAAATACCTATATTATAGTAGGCTACTTTTATTACGCCGACTATTTATTAAAAGGAGGCTTTTGCCGTATTTCTATACTAGCTATAAGTACTAGCTATATTTTAAAGTTTGCCGTTCCTACCTCTTTTAGCTATACCTACCTTCTTTACTTACTATAACGTTACTCTACTATAGGCTTACGCGAAGCTTACTTAGTTGCCTAGCGATACCGCGATACTTCTACGCTCTATATCTACTACCTCTACTATATCTCCGCTCCGCGCGCGCCTTTCTATATCTTCGTAACGTACTTTTCTACTAATTCGACGACTTTTATAATAGCGAATCTACTCGACTAAAGTCCGAAGCCTCGTAAGAAGGGACCTACTACTACTTAGGGTCGTAATATAACTAGACCTAGTAGAAAGAGTATAGTATATTTACGTAAGATAGCTACTACCGCTACCGGTCGCGCTAGGTAAAAGTAGACTATAGGTAAGAATCTACGTAAAACGACGGCGGGTAAAGCTCTATATAAGACGACGACGAGTGCTTCTACTACTAGTAGTAATAATCGTAGTAAGCGTCGATAACGCCTAGGAAGTAAGTTTTCTCTATAGCCGGTAGCTATAGCTAGTAGTATAGCCGGTAGCGTAGCCGGTAGCGTAGCCGGCATCTTTACTCCTTTTTACTAATCCTTCTTTAGCCGTAGCCCTTCGTAAGATTCGGAGATATTAGAGGGGAGATAAGCTCCTTATTCCTAAAGCTCCCTTCTAGCGACTTATTCGCGAAATTGCTATTAGCTATCGAGTCGATTTTCGCTTTTAGAGATCCGTAATCGAGGCCCTTTAGGAGGCTATAGAACCCTATCTAATTCGTATCTTTAAATATATATTTCTCTTCTATCTCTTTTCGAACTATACTAATGCTATTTTAGCTATCTAACTTATAGCTATTTACGCTAAGCGTATTACGATTATATAGAAGGATTTTATCGCCCTCGATTAGATTCTTACGGGCTAGAATATCTTTATTCGATATAGTAAAAGATAGCGTAGTTGTTCTTAGTATCCTCTATAAGCGTTTCTATACGTAAAATATAGCGCTATATAGCGCGCTCTATATACTCTCTAGGCATATATATATATAGTATAATATACTTTCTTAAGCGTACGGAATTAAAGTCTTCGGAAATTCTATTAGTACTAGTCTTATAAAGGGCTTACTTTAAGTTACGTATATATTCTTATACTTCTTAGAAACTAGACCCCGAAGTAGTTTAGTTTACGAACTATAAAACATATATAGTTTAGTTTCTTAGCGGTAGCTTAGCGGTCCGGTTCGGTTTAGTTTACTACTCCGCTAGTTCGGGGCTAGTTTCCGAGAAATCCCGACTAAACTACGATAATATACGACGATATACGACGACCTCGGAACGAGTCTAGAACGCGACGGGGGCCCTATATTATATATACTATACGATTGTATCTATTTTTTAGGCTATTTAGACGTATTTAAGGTAGGCTTTGTTCCGTAGCCGGTATATAGCTAGTAAGAAACCGGTCTATATACCGGTTTCTTAGTAAACTAAACTAAACTAAACCGGAATTTCGGCTTAGTAAACTAACCTAACCTAACCCGAACTACTACGGCGTCTACTTAAGGATTAGGAACTCGGTCTATCTTTACTTTTAGAATAGCCGGATCTCGCGAAGGGTAATAGTATCTAGTTTAAAGCGCTACTTCTTTAGTATCGGGACCTAACTTTTATATTTTTTTTTACAGAAGAATAACTCTTCTTTGTAATAGCCTTCGTCCGACCCTTTTTTAGCTACTTTAGCCTTCTCCTATCTACTTAAAGCCTTCTTATTTTTCGATACCATTTTCTAAGGAATCCCCTTCCTTTATATATACTACGAATAATCCTCCTCTTCTAATATCTCGTTCTCGCTACGGCCTTTATATACCTAGTTTGTTTTACTCTTACTCTTTTCTAAGTTCTAAAGATATCTTTATATATACCTAGGCGACGAGGATATATCGGTAAAATCTAGAAAATTAATAAGCCTATAATCGTAACGAGATATTAATAGTTCTTACCTTCTAAATTAAATAGTCTTCTATTAAAGCGTCTTAGTAGGTCCTCGTTAGATTCTTAGTTAAGATAGTCGCTATAAGTAGAGGAGGTAGCCGACTTAGTAAGGCCTAAAGAACCTAATCCGTAAGGTATATTTATCTTTTAGAATATAGGGAAAGGAAAGATAGAGAGAAAGAGCGAATAGAGATTAGAAATAGTTAGTAGGTAAGCGGGGTAGGTTACTATAGTAACTAGTCTATTTAGGACTTTAAGCTATATTAAGAAAGTATACCGGCTATATATATCGGCTATATTACCTTCTATATAAACGCTTCTTCTCTTTAAAGCTACTATTAGCCTATATATACTTCCGCTTCTCGACTCGATATCGCCTTCTACCTCCGCTCTCCTCCTCTTTATTATCGCTAATAAGTATTTCGCTTAAACTAAATTTTGTATTCTTTTCGCGCTATTAGGTTTCCTCGATCTTAAGCTTTTCTAGTTCCTCGATTAAGTCCTTTAGTATAATATTTAGTATTTTGCCTTAGCGACTCTAGTAGAGGAGGTTATATCGGAATACTATAATAGATTCGAAGGTAGTAGGCGAGTATATTCGATTAAAGCGGCCCTAGTAATAGGCGATATTAAAAAATCTTTTATAGCCTATATCTACGCTCGGAATAGCGAGGACGTTCTAAGCTATCGTAGCTATCGTTAGAAACTTAGGCTCTAACTATTACTATATAGCGAGAATATCGTCTCCGAACTCGTCTAGAAAAGTAGTAAGATCAGAGATAATAGCCCTCTTGCCGAGTCTAAAAGTTTAGTATATTTACTTACGCGCCGATAGAGATCGAACTCTTCTTTATTTACTTTAGTATTTACTTCCTCTTCTATCTTAACTATCTATCTACGAAATAACTAGGACATCGGAGCCTTTTTAGCCTTCTTTCTCTTTATACGAGCTATATTTAGACTAGTTTCTTTCCGATATCTATAGAGTATCTTTTCTAGAATATACTAGTATCGCTTAGACTATTTCTCGTCTTCCTCCTATTTCTCCTTCTACTAGTATATTAACTTTTCTACTAGGTTTAGTAAGTACGGAACGCTATAGAATCCCTAAACGACTCGAAGATAGTACTATAATATTTATATAACTTAGTATAAGAAGTATCTATAGCTTTCGTTATAGCTACTTTCTAGGGGACGCTCTTCTTAGCTAGCTTAGCTACGGTTTCGTCGAGCTCGTTAAAGAGCTAGTTATAGTATCTAAAGATAAAATAAGTCGTCGGTCCTCGGATTCTTCTAATTATAGTAGTAACCTTCGCGTAATACTTACTAATATCTACGAGATACTCTACCTAGCGCTATTCGGCGGTAGTAAATACGAGCTACTTAATATCTTCGGAATTCTAATAGGTCTCGAAAGCGGTACGTAGGTTATATCCCCTCGTAATTATATAGAAAGTCGAATCAAACCGGGTCTTTATATCTTAGATAAAATAGAGTAGACGCTAGAGGGGCCGGTTTTACTATTATTTATTCTATACGATATTCTAGGTATCGACTTTAGGGCGCTTAATAAGAGTCTTTTAAATAGCCTTAAATCGATTATATCTCTATAAGCTCGAGTTCGTATAGATTGCTAAACGACGAAGCTAGGGAGAAAGAGTTAGAACTATCCTAGATTGCCGGCTATAGCTACTAACTATAGTTACTAGCTATAGCTACTAGCTACGGACAAAAGTTATATCTTATATAAAACGAAAGCGAGGCTCTCTGCCTTATCTAGTTTTATCCCCTAACGAGTTTCTCGACTTTTAACTTTACTTTATTCTTATCTAGGATCTTCTATTAGTCGTCGTTTAATAGTATAATTTTAAGCGACTTAGGAAGGGCTCGGATCGCGATTTAAACTAAATAAGCGAGGTAGGGAAACTTCTTCGGAAATATAAATACTACTATCGGCTCCTATTCTATAGCGCTACTACTAGTACTATCCGAAGTGTCTTTTTTATTATCCTACGTATCGGACGTATCCGGAATTATTATAAGCTAAACATTTAGAAGACTAAGCTAGACTATAGACCTTATAATCTCGTCTATATACTCGACCCTATTAATACTATTAACAATTTTAAAGATAAATATAACTAAATAGTATAGATAACGCCTTATATTAATATTCGATTATTACTAGCGTTATCTATAGTAATTAAGATTAGTTTCTTAGTTACGCTAATCTTATCTATTACCGTATAGATAAGCTTCGCTATATTCTTACTAATAAAGGAATTTAGGATTTCTAGGAATCTAATTAAGAGTTCTTAGAATTTCTAATCTAAATTTATAAAGTATAGTATAATCGAGAGGAAGGAGAGTCCTATATTCCGGCTTAACTAGCTATCGATAGTAATAGCTACTCGGCGAGTATTACGGAGGATCTCCCGAATGTCGTCTAATATAGCCTCTTTATTCTTCTCGAATATAGCGCGCTAGATAGTCGCGCCGAGAAATAGGAGGAGGTAGTTTATAAGATATAGGTATATCTTTTATATAGACTCCCTTTCGTAGAAGTCTTCCCGAAGACTATTTATAGCTAGCATTTCGTTTACTAGTTACTTAAAGTCTTTAAGGGAGAAATCGGTAGCCTCTAATCCTTAAGCTTCCTTTAGCGTAGCTAATTTAAGTAGCCTATAGCTATAGCCGGCAACTATAGCTAGTAGCTATAGCCGGTAGCTATAGCCGGCGTATCTAGAAGACGTATCTCTTTCTCGAACGCTATATCTACTTTAGCCCTTATCTCTCTTTAAAATTCCCGATATTAATTAGAATAGAGATAGTTAGTCGGCGATAAATCTATATTCCCTAGTTTTAGGTATTTTAATATTAAACTATTATTAGCTAGTAACCGGCCCTATATACCTAGGCTAAGTTTTAAGCCTATATAAGAGGCCTCCTTCTATATTGTAGATAGAGCACTAACCTCGTATAGTATATTGTTTATATTACACTTCTACGATGCCTATATTGTAGGGCTCTAGTTATTAGCCTAAGTAACCGTCTTATTATCCTATTATGCTAAACATAGCTGCCTATATTGCTATAGGTTATATTACCCTCGGTAGCCTATACTATTACTACTAGTAGTAGTAGTAGTATTAGTTTCCGTCTTTTATTAGAGCCGAAGGTAGGGCTTAGGTTCGGGTATGTTAAAGGTAGTCTCTAGGCACGAATAGCTATAACCGAAGCGAGGGCACGATAAGAGCCTACGATACGGACGATACCGAAGTATCTTAAGGGGCTATTACGACAAGTAGAGAAACCTCTTAACGAGGGCATCGCTTTAACCCCGAAAAGCTACAAACCCTTAGGACTGTTATAGCTTAGGGCCTAGTCTATAGCTATAGCTAGCTTCTAAGGACTCGGCTCCGGGTCGAAGACCTATTTAGTACCGCTTGCTCGAGATAAGCCCCGCCTAAGGAGGAGATAGACTAATTACCTATCGGCCTTGCTTAGTTTACTAAGACTATTAATTAATAGCAAATACGGCTTGTAGGTCGGATAGCCGGGGAGTCCCCTAGTAATCGGGTAGGGCGTTCCTAGATTCGTAGCCTCGCTTAGATAGTACTTAGCCTTCTACTAGAAAAAGAAGGCTACCGCCCCCCCGCCTAGCTAAAGGAGATACGAGCTAGTTTCTAGGATCTAGGTATAAATAGAGATTGCAGTCTCTCCCTCCGAGCGGCTTTCGTCTAATACTAAACTAAGCTCCTAGAGGTAGTTAGGCGACCCCTAGGAGGCTAAGTCCTAATACTACCCTAGGGGTAATACTAGGAGAAATAGCCTAATACATTATTCTCTCGCGTAGCAATATTATAACAAACTAAACAAACTAAAGACACTAAAAACACTTTCTATAGTATTTTATTTCAACTATTTTATAATAATCGAATAAGCTCTAACAGAAGCGAACATTACAAATTAGTAGAATCTTCGGAATCCGAAAACGCCCCTAATCCTATTAACGAAGAAATTAGGCGGCGACTAGTTAATATAAGTAAGCCTCCTACGCCTTCTACGCTAGAGGCGCTTTATAATGTTATTATAAAGATAATAGAGAAGCAAACTAAACTTCTCCGTTAAAACAAGCGTCGCCCGCTAGAACTAGGGAGTACTGCAAACCTCTTATTCGAAGGGTAGAACGCTATAGTATATATAGAGCGTTTTAAGGAAGGCCTAATTAAGTACGAGCTCGATAGAGAGTCCGACTAGTACAAGATCCGGTCCCTTACGAGCACTACTAGTACTAAGCTTTACCGAACCCTTAGAACCCTAGTTAGCTACTTAGAAAAGGACGACAAGTCTAATACTAACTAGGAGATCTTTAAGTTAGCCTTTCTAAGGGAGTATCGGGAGCGCGATAGCCGTCGTATTAAAGGTAGTCGCGCGTAGCTCGAGACCCTCTACTTAGTAAGGCGCACTAAGGATAACGACCTAAAGGGGTATATCCGCGAATTTGTCGAGTTAGCGGACGGCATCGAGTAGAGTAACCTCGAGAACTCTTAGAGAACGAGGCTACTCCTCTAGGGATTGCCGTAGCCTATAGCTTAGCGTGTCTTCCGTCGCTATAAGCTTAGCGAGGCCGATCCTAAGAGCTTTAGGAAATACAAAGAGGTCCTAGTATGTATTAAGGCCGACATTAATAGTATAGCCGATACGAGGAAGTTTATCTACGGCGAAGACCGGAATAACCTAGCGTAGGTTAGGAAAGAAGCCTTAGGAAGTAAGGGACCTAAGTTCCTACCTAAATCGCAAAGTAGTCCTAAGACCGTAACTCCTACTATTACTAAGCACTCTTAGGATGTCGCGGACTTAGCTAAATCCCTAGCCTAGCTAAACCTAAATGCGAAAGCATTATAGCGAGTTAGGGAGGTTATTAATACTACTATACTAGGCGATGTACTACTAGTCTACTAGGTTTTAGATCCTAACTACCCTAAAGCCCCTTTAGTAGACATCTACGCTATACGGAAGATCTATTCTAACTTAGATAGCAAGTGCTAGATGTATAGCGGGTTCAAATATATCTAATCGTCTTACTCTATCTAAAAAGAGCTTCTTAAAAGGAAGCTTATTATATAAGTAAATAGCCGATTCTACTATATAGACACCGGCGACAAGATTAATTTCGAATAGGATCGGAGAGCCCCGAAGCTACCTTAGCTAAAGACCCTTCTAGAAAAGAAGTATAGCGGCAAGATCGAGTTTAAGGATACTAGGAATAGTACCCTCGCCGCTATTACTAAACGAGAAACTTAGAAGGTTAGGGCTAAATAGGTTAAGGAGCGAAGCAGTAACAGTACTACCGAGCCTATTAAGGTTAACTTTGTTTCTTAGGATCCGGACGTAGTTACTAATGTTTACGCGGTTACTAAAAATAGTATAGATGTCTACGCTACTACGCGGTCTTAGACCTAGTCCTAAAATAAGGGTAAGAGCCCTTAGAACCCTACTCGCCCTAGTACGGCAGCCCCTACTAGGGTACTAAAGAACAAGGCGGCTAATAAGGCTAAGCAATAGCGAGAGTTAACCGCTAAAACTAAGACTCTCTAGATAGCTATAGACCGTACTACCCGATCTAGTACCGTACCTAGTACCGTACCTAGTACCCTACCTATAGAAAGCCTAGTCGTCCTAGAGACTCTAGAGGTCGATATAGAGGATATTGCTACCGATATTAGTAGTACCCTAGGTCTAGCTAACCTACCGGCCTATAAGCGAAAGTTATCCGATCTAAAGAGCTTTCGCTTTAATAGGTATATAAAAAAGTATAGTACTAGCCTAGCTAACTCCTTAGATATAAAGGCAAACGCTCTCTTCTAGGCTTTATAGTTCCTAGACCTTAAGTCTAATATGTCTATAGGAGAGCTGCTAGTATACGGTTTGCCTACTAACCTATTCTAGAGCCGAATTCCTAACGATACTACTTTTATAAAAGACCTCGCTACCCTCCGAAGGAAACAGAGACGAGAAGACTATATCGACGTCTCTTTCCTATAGTTCCTTCCTAAATTTTTAGGTGCCTAAGAGTTAGTAGAAGGCGAATCGGTAACCTACGAGAACTAAGAGACTATCGATAATACTAACGAAAAGGGAGTTAAGGAGATAGGCTAAGGGGATAGTAATAATCCCGACCCTACTCTAGTTTTAGTCTCTATTAAGGCTGTCCGGTTTACTAGCTAACAAATCGGTCGAGTAGGACCTCCTCGACCTAAAGAACTTTACTCTATCCCTAATAATATAGACCTTTCCGTAGTTACTTGTTCCTTCGCCGTCGTCCCTACTATCTATATTTAAGTTACTATCGGGAGCTATAGTTAATAGATACTAGTAATGCTTAATAATAGTTCGGAGTTACTTATTATAAGTAAGCGTTAGGCTAAACAGCTTAGGCTGCTAATAAACAGAGATATCTCCCTCGGTATATAGGAAGTAAATAGGGAGGTTGCGCTAGTAGGTGCCTACTATAATGTTATAGTAGACGCCTTCGGTATATGCTTTTCCTTTACCTTCTAGATTGCCGCCGACCTAAATACGCTAATTATTCTAGGTCGGCTATAGTCTCGTATAACTCGTAGTATCTAGCGTAACTACGACGATAGCTCCTAGGAGGGAACTATTACTAACTAGAAAGGCAACCGAGTCGTATTTACTAGTTATATCGGCAATACTAGCTACAAGTCCTACGAGGATATCCTTGCTACTTCTAGACGGTCTTCGGGAAACGCTACGGCGCGGTTGTAAGACCGGCAATCTACGCTATAAGTTAGTATAGCTTAAATAGGTTATTTCTAGAAGTACGCCGCTCCGTACGTTAAGGCAAGTTTCTAGGTTCTACACTAAGAAGGCGAATACCCGAAGCGATAGCGAGCATAATATAACGACTACCTAATACACGAGTTAAGGTAATAATGCTATCGTAAGTATTACTACCGGACGCGGGTCTACCCGAACTAACTATTTAGAGCGCGAGTCTAATACTACCCCGGGGGTGTTATTACGAATCTAACGTTTTCGCCGGCGTTATAAATTAGGACTACTAGCTATATACCTATCGACTTAAGGAAACTTCTAAAGAAGTTTACGCGCTGTTTTATTACGCTAATCTCTAAGCCTAGCGACAAAGAGAGCGAGCTCGGGTTCGACAATCGATTAGTATATATACCCTATATAAGAGGGTAGCTAACAAGATTAAGCCCGTAAAGGGCAGCGTATATATTACCGATAGGTCTAATCCTAGCGGGAATCCTAACTAGCGACAAAAGTGTCTTAATTAGGAAGCAATATTACTACCTAGGGATAGTCCGTATAACTAGAGATATATTACTAAAAAGTTCTCTACTATTCCTAGGGGTTTAAGGCTAATACCGGAAAGGCTTGCGAATATCAAACCTAGTATAGAGCTTTCGGATCTTAAGCTTAACCTACTATATAAGCTTCTATATAATCGCGAAGCTATATTAGTATATAACTTCACTTACCTAGGTAGAATTAACCCGGAGGTTGCCCCTCCGTAGAAGATCCGAACGATCGAATATAAGCCTTAGGCCTACCTAGGTTTCAAGCTAAACCTAAGCCTACGAGATATAGTCGAGGATATAATACGGTAGCGCGTAAAGGCCGGCACACTTAAGCCTTCCTATGCCTCGTATCGTAATCTATACTTCCTAGTTTAAAAGAAAACAGCTCCTAGGGAACTAAAGAAGTACCGTCTAATTAACGCTATATAAAAGTTCAATACGGTTACGATTAGAGATACTAACCTTCCTCCGGAGACTAATAGGTTCTCGGAAGCCTTTGCTAACTGTATTGTAGCCTTACTAGTTAACGTTTTCTCGGGCTACGACTAAATTCCTCTCTACCCTAATAGTCGGGACCTTACTAGTTTCGAGACCCCTCTTAGGCTATATAGACAAACTACCCTTCCCTAAGGGGCAACCAACTCTATAACCTAGTTCGTTCGTATTATAAACTAAGTCCTCGCGGCCTATATCTCCTATATAGCGATGCCTTTCCTCGACGATATCGGTATTAAAGGCCCTAAAACTAGGTACGATAATAAAGAAGTAGAGCCTAGTATCCGTAGGTTCTTTCTCGAATATATCTAGAACCTCGATAGCGTCCTCTACGACCTAGAGCGAGCTAATCTAACGGTATATAGGGAGAAGCTTTAGCTCCTATACAAACGAATAAATATTATCGGGTTTGTAACCGATAAAAACGGCCGCTATCCTAATAATATACGGGTCCTAAAGATAGTATCCTAGCCGGATCCTACCTATTAAAAAGATGTCCGAACCTAGCTTAGAGTAGTCTCCTACTTCCGTATCTAGGTCGAGAACTTTATATTAGTATATAAGCCTTTATACGCCTTGCTTAAGAAGGATACTAAGTTCGAATAGACCCCTATATACTAAGCGGCTAAGGACAAGGTAACTAAGGCACTCGTTAGCGTACCTATACTTACGTCTATTAACTACTTAGAGGGTGCGGGTTTAATAATTGTTACTATCGACTCGAGCGGGGAAGGCTATAGCGAGATACTAATATAGTGTAACCGTAAGGAGCTATCCTTGCGTTATCCTATTAGGTACGACTCCGGACTATAGAAACCGATCGAGGCTCGATACGATACTAGTAAGCGAGAGTGCCTTAGAGTCTATAAGGCTCTAAAGAAGTTCCGGCTATAGCTCTTTAGTATATTCTTTCGCTTAGAAATCGATGCTTAGACGCTAGTCTATTAGCTTAACCGTATAGCCTCCGACCTACTAAACTCTACGATAGCTCGGTAGGTTGCCTAGATCTATTTGTTTAATTTCGACGTCTTCTACGTTCCTAGTAAGAAGTATACTAGACCGGATAGCCTTTCTAGAAGGCCCGCTATAGAAGAGGATATCGCCGAGATAATAGAAGAAGAGGATATCGATACGGTAATTAACCGTACTTTCTTCGCTACCTTCTATATTAATACTATACTAGCGATTACTAGGCCTACTACCGACGACTAACCTAGCGACTAATCTAGTAACTAGCCCGACGAGAGCCCTACTACTAACGATAACGACTAGGCTAAAGCTAAGGCGGATAAACTAGAGAGGGATAATATCCTTAATAGGGTCTACTCCGACGACTCCTATTATATCGCCTACTTCCTAACCTATACGAAGAAAGCGCCTAGCCTATTAAAGAGTTAATACCGTTAGGTTATTCGCTATTCTCGACGATTCCTAGTTAAAGATCGAATCCTTTAGCGATAAGCGATAGTTAATATACCTCTCTAGCGTATTATTAACGACCTAGTAGCCCGATAAGAGATCCTTCGTTCCGTTTACGATAAGCTCGGCTACCGGGCGGCGGAGGGCACCTTCGATATCCTTCGTCGGTGCTACTAGTAGGACGGCGTATAGGCTAATGTCTCCCGCTACTATAAGAGCTATCCTAAGTGCAATTTTAGGAATAGCTACCGACGTCTAGGAGAGCTACGTATTCCTACTACCTAATTAGTCGGAGAGCGATAGTATAGCGATAGGGTCTATCTTAGTCGTAATAATAGCTTATATATTATTCGAGAAGGTCTTTCTCGATAGCCGGAGGCCTATTATTTCTATAAGGGCTGCGGCGCTATTAATGCTCGTAATATAGCTACCTTCCTATTTAAAGATCTGTTTTGCCGCTAGGGAACACCTTACGAGATTATCTTAGACAACGCTACGAACAATATAGCTAAAGAAGTTTAAGTACTACTTATTTCGTATAGGGCGAAGAGCGTTCGTATCTCCCCGTACTATCCCTAGTCGAATGCTATTATAAAGCGTAGCTATCGGTCTTTAATTAATGCCCTATCTAAGATAACTAATAGAGGGGATAGGTCCGTTCCTATCTCTACCCGCGTTCCGGCCCTTCTCTAGGCGGATCGAACTACTATTATCGATACGACTAGACTTACGCTAGCAGAGCTTATAATTAGGAGGGACGCCGTTCTTCCTATTAAGTTGTCCTATCGTACGTATAGCGTTTACGATTAGGGGTCTATTCGTACGAGGGCAGATCTTCTTACCCTACGGGCTAAGGCTCTTAAGGATATAACTACGACTTCTTAAGAGGGTCTTACTCGATAACGGCGCCTTCGTAAAGAGGCTAAGCAGTATTTTAATAACTATAATGCTGTTAATTAGGAGCCTCTAAAGGTTAGCGATATAGTTCTCCTATACCGGTCCGAGTTAGAATATAGTTACTCCTATAAGCTAGCCTTTAAATAGAAAGGGCCTTATAGAGTATAGGAGGTCCTTTACGATAGTTCTACGTACCGTCTTTAGGAGCTTAATAGTGCTACCTTAAAGCACTCGCACCCCCGGGCTAACCTAAAGAAGGTCGTCGAATTAAGAGAGCCTACCTACCCTCCCCCGACCGAGGAGGAAGTTAATGCCTCTATAGACCCTCTACCTACCTTAGATACCTATCGAGAGGAGGATCCTACCGCGATTATAGATCCTATTCTGCCCGACAACTATATATATCCCTAGATACGTCTTAGTAAGCTATTAGGAATAACTTATAAACAAAGGGAGGGTTATATACGTATTAATTATACGTAGAGCATTTCCGATATTGATTCCGATAGTAAACTAGACTTCTAGCTATCTAACTCTAACTCCGAGGAGGAGCTCGACTAGTCTAGCGACGAAGACCGCCTAGAATTATAGCTAGATCCCGAGACTAAATGATTGCCTATCTTTCCCTACCTCTACTACGTTATTTTCCTTGCCTTCTCCGCGCTATTAATATAGTGCCGCCCTGTAGCTTTAGTCCTTACTGCTTGTTCCTACGGTGTTAATACTTATAGTTATTACCCTCTTTTACTTTTACTTTGTCTATTGTTTTGCTCTTTAGCCTTCGAGATATTACTATAACTTTATTCCTTTACTCTTATTTCCTTAGATAGAACTATACGAGGCGTGTTTTCCTAATAATACCCCGGGGGTAGTATTAGGAAAATAGCCGAACCTAACCCTCTACCCTTCTAGAACTACTTCCCTCTAGATTTCTAGACTCTAGCGACTACCCTTAAGTAACAACGATAATAAGATACTCTACTAGAGGATGTTCCTGCTATAATTAGCACTAGTTACGTAGGATACTAAGAAAGGGAGGATCCCTCTCCCTTCCTAGCTCTTAAATAGATATAGCAACCTAGGCCGATAGCCTCTAAGAATAGGGACCTTAGGCTATTAAGCTTAGCATTTAGAAGAAGGAAGAAGGAAGAAGGTAAACGTATAGACTACCTTTACGTACTTACTAATATAAAAGGTAATGCTATATCTATAACGGTAGTACTATAGGCTAACGCACTAACGAATTAGCTACGCTAGGCCTAGGCGACTTACTCCTCGTTACCGAGTATCTCTAGAGAAAAGCTAATACTACCCCGGGGGTATTATTAGTCCCGCTAGCCTTACTACTATAGATTTCTATTAGGGACTCGAACTAACTAGTTACATTTCGAGTACGCGAGAGTCTACGATAGCTAAAGTTTAATAAAAGGCGTATAGTCGCTACTAGCAATTAGCTAGATCGATTGTTAAACTTTAGCCTACCCTAATAATAAAGAAAGTCTCGTATATAGCTTTACTTTTATATATAGCCGTTATCCGTTTACTTTACTAGCGCGGAATATACGGACTACGTTACCTTCGTACTATATTTAAAGCGAGCTTCCTAAGCTCCTTCTTCTACTCGATTACTAACTAACTCGCTACTACCTAACTACCCCCCCTTCTACCTAAACCCTTTAATTATTATTATTAAGCAACGAACACACTCGCAAACTCGTTTATAACCTACTTCCGCTTCGGTCGACTATATCTTCCGGCGCCCCGAATCCGCTAGGCGCTAGTAGTAGTAACGACCCGCCTACCCCTATTAACCTAAGCCTAGCCGCCCTAGTTCCGATCGAAGCCCTATCCGACAGCGCCTTAGCTACTATAACTAGCCTCGAGCACTACTTCTAGATCGTTACCGCCCTTAAAGACCCTTAAGAGAAGATCTAGAACGCTCGCACCCTACTACGCGTTATTAATAGGAATATTAAGAAGGCTACTATCTTAGTTACGTATAGTATAAACAACTTGCGTTAGTCTATCGGTAAGCGTATCTTTAAGCGCGAGGTTCTTAACGATATAGATATCGAATAAGCCTTTCCTATCGTCTATAGCCTCGAGATAGCCGGTACCTAGATTCGTTTACGCTTTAAGACCCTCGACTAGGCCTTCGAACATTAGGGAGGACTAAGTAGTCTTCCTAAGAGCCTTATTAACTTCGCCTACGGTAGATAAGAGCGTACTAAGTAGGTCTCTTCGTTCGTTAACAAGTATAAGGTCTATCGTTAAGGCGCCGAGTATCTTTCCCGTACTATAATCTATCGTATATCTACCGCTAGTAAGAAGGTAGGCAAGTAGTTACTTAACTTGTCCTTTGCGCTTAACGACTTTACGATAGCCTACTAGAAGAAGTACTACGATGCGATTGTCTAGGTCGATCTTAACGTATAGACAACTAAGGATCTACTAAAAGAGAAGGGCTATCGCATTAATAGTATAGGCTTTATTGTTAAAGGTTAAGAGGCTCCTATCGTTAATGTCCTTAAACGTAAGGCTTTTCGCCTAGAAACCGAGGCCGATACGGCTGCTAGTCTTACGCTCGCTATAGAAATATAGGCTAAAGATCGTCGCTCGACCCGCAACCGTAAGATCTTTTAAGAAGTTTAAGACGAGCGCGCTAAGGCCGAAGTAGCGCGCAAGAAGGCATTATATACTCGCTAGGCCCTCCGTAAGGCTACTAAGAAGTATAGTACTCCTTCTAGTACCGACTATAGTACTAACTATAGTAACTCGGATATTAATATACTAGATATACTACTAGAAGATGTCTCCTCCGAAGGCTCCTTTAGCGAGCGTAGAGATAGAGGCCTCTCGCCGATCCTATTAACTAAGAACATCTATAGTTCTTGCAAGGGCGACTCTATTACGTACCTTATTACTAATATCGATATAGTTCCTAAAGCCGATATAGGCAAAGCTCCTACTGCCCTATCTATCTATTAATAGCTCGACGACCTTAGTAAGCTAGGTAAAGAGCGGTTTACTATATATACTAACTATATTAAGAAGGCCGCTAAGGTCTATAGTCTTTACGCTAGTACTAAGACGAGTGTTCTTATCGGTCGCCTATTAAAGATTAGACGCGAGATCGCTAATTAGGATGCCTTTACTACCCTTAAGACTAGTTATACTAACTAGTTTCCTAGACGCCCTACTGCCGCCCCGACCTCCCTAGGACTCTACGTATTTAACCCTACTAGCACTGTTACTCGCGATCTTACGCTAACTAAGCGTCGGTATAAGTTAATTACTAGTATTCTCGGCTAAGGCACTTCCTTCGACCGCTTTCGTTAGACTAGTAATACTATCTTCCCTCGAGTCTTCGGTTAGATATAGTCGCCTCGTAGAGCGTACCTTCCTCTTATCGTCGACCTAATATAGAAGGAGTTTCGTATATTCTTTTAGTATATACGTAAACTGCCTAAGTCTAAGTAGGAAGGCCGCAATGCCCTTTAAACCTATAGAGTAAGTAACTAAATCGTCCGTTAGTATCCCGCCTTGTAGCTCTTAGCCGTTGCCCTTCGACCTAATTACGTATATAAGCTTATCTCCGTCCCTAAGCCTACTAAGTACTTTAAGGTAGGTAATAGCGGTTATAAGAACTGCCCTACTAAGGAGACTTCTCGTCTCGGACAAGATATAGTTAAGCTCGTAGCTAGTAAGGGTGCTAGCTATCTACGCATTAAGGTTTCTCTTATATCTAAAGATAAGACCGCCTATTTAACTATTATCGAGGGCATATACGAACTAGAGGTCTTCGAGAACTAGGTTAAGAAGCTTAATGCCCGTAGCCTAGTACTACTAAACAAGATTAGCAAGCTTACTAACAAGTACCTTACTAACGACGACCTCGGTTATATATTCGATAGTTAGCCTAACAAAGGCGAGGTAGCTTAGTAGATCCTTAACCCTCTAAAAGAATGCGAAGTCTCTGTTTAGATACTATACCTTCCGTATAGCGATCTAAAGCCCGAGAGTAACCGTATATTAATCGACCTAGGCTACTCTCGTATTATCGACGGTACTAAGATTAAGGGCTACGACAACTTAACCGTCGCTAAGGTTGCTAAGGCGCACCGTAATCTAACCGCCCTTCTAGGTTCTAATACCTTCGTACCGTTCGCCTTCCCTACCGCTATCTTAGTCGAAGGCCTTAGTTACATTTCCGATGCCCTAGTCGGTAGAATTCCTTAGTTAAGTTACGTTATTTAGAACGAAGTTAAATAAATCCTCTAGTTTAGTAAGGAGGAGCTTAAGGACTATCTACGCGAGTAGGAGAAGGCTGTATAGGATAAGGCTACTAATCTCCTCGTTAATTAAGCTTACTTCGAGGTAGAGTACTTTAGTACTAACAGCTTTAATACCTACGGAGGAGTTTAGGAGAGTCGACTAGCTAATAAGGTTATTACTAGTAAGGATTACGGTGCATTAAAGCAGTAGTAAGTTAGCGTAGTAGATTAGATGCTTAGGAAGTTGTTTTTGCATATTAATAGAATCTAGGAATAGTACTACTTTAGGGGTATTATTACGGAGTTTCTAAAAAATAGCCTTAGCTAAGATGCCTAAGGTGCCCTATATAACTGTTTGTTTGTTTTAAGCGCGTAATATAAAGCGTGTCTAGTTAGACACGAAGAAAGGGAGGGATATTAGCTAGTAACCGGCCCTATATACCTAGGCTGAGTTTTAAGCCTATATAAGAGGCCTCCTTCTATATTGTAGATAGAGCACTAACCTCGTATAGTACATTGTTTATATTACACTTCTACGATGCCTATATTACAGGGCTCTAGTTATTAGCCTAAGCAACCGTCTTGTTATCCTATTATACTAAACATAGCTGCCTATATTGCTATAGGTTATATTACCCTCGGTAGCCTATACTATTACTACTAGTAGTAGTAGTAGTATTGGTTTCCGTCCTTTACTATAGAACTTGTAGATAGTTACTAGTTAATCTTTAAGTCGAGAAGTCGTTTTATACTATAATGCCCCCTCTATAAAGAATTTATAGAATATATCTATTCGATTCTTACTATTCTATTATATCGAGTACTTCCGTAGTTTATACTTCCTTAAACGTAAGTATAAAGGGAACTTTATCTTATAGACCTATTAATTAAACTTCTCGGTATACTTAGATTTCTAAAGATATACCTAGCTAGTCTTTTCGAAGATATCCGGGTTAATACTCGATATTCTTAGATCTCCGAATAATCTTTTAGTTAGACTCTATAAAGGTAAGGACCCGATACTAGTACCCTATAACGAAATCCTACTACTAGGATTAGGAGAGAATAAATCTAGCCTTAATCGTCGTCTAGTACTTAATAGGCTCGAAGGTAAGTATATAGTCTCGCCTCGACGTCGTTACGATATAGTTCGTAGAATAGATTATTTCGACTATCGTCTCGTTGTTACCCTTCCTAGTATAGCGCCTAATATATATATAATATCGTTCGGTATATTTTAAAGTTTTATACGGAGAGGTTAGGAGTAGTAGAGATATACTAGTAACTATAGGGAAATATCTTTTCTTTTATAGTATCGTATAGTTAGGAATAGCTACGTAGTAACTAGCTAGCTACCCTATTTTTTGTTTTCTCGCTACCTTAGCTAGCCTACCTACTAAATGTTTATTCCTAGCTATCCTAGCTATCCTAACTACCCGAATTTCGCCTTCTATATAGTAGCCCTTTCCTACTAACGGAACCGAGTTACTATACCGAACGAAGCCGAGCTTATTTTTAGTCTTAATCTATCCTCTTTCGGTATAAGATACTCGATAAGCAAATGCTTAGGCCGAGTCTAACTACGAACCCTAAAACTAACTAATAGCTCTATTAACTAATCCTAGTCCTTAAACTCCCTCTACTCCTTAGTATAGATCTTAAAAAGCGCCTAAGCTTCGATAGGTGCCTATAGAGTAGTCGAGATAAAGTCGTATTACTAAAGTAGGTAATTTTCCGAAGCCTTATATCGAGATTAACTAAAATCTAATAGGAAACTATTCTAGATATAAGCCCGCTGTATCTTAGTAAGGATTTTATATAGTAGAGGCACTCTACCTTCGGAAATCGCTTCCTATTTAACTATTAGTATCTACCGGCTACGAACGCCGGCTATATATACCGGCTATAGAATACTTACTTATACCCCTTTTATATTTAATAACTCCTCCGCCGCCTCTAGATACCTAGCCTCTATTCTATTAATCGTAAGCTACTTTGCCTTTATAGACCTAAAGGCATTCCTCTAATACTTATAAAGAAATTTCTACTCTATATCGAGAATATAAAGACGGCTAGCCTTAATTCTAATCCTCGCTAGCCTTTTATAGTAGCTTTAAGGACGATTTTCTAGATTTATAGGACTTATACTTTAGCCCCTAAGTAGTACCTCGTCTCTTTTACTATACTCGATCTACTACTAATGCCTATCGTCTATAGCGCTAGGCCCTAAGACTATACCTATTACTAGATCGACGTATAGTATCTCTTTATTTTTTTTAGTCCCTTTATTCGTAGTAATAAGCTCTCTCGCGGTATTCTAAACTATAGTATTACTATTCTCTACTATCTAAATAGCTCCGTTATTATCGATCGTATTAATAGATATAGCGGCATTAGATCTAAATACTACTAGTAAACGTTTTAAAGAGAAAAATACCGGCTATAGCTACCGGCTATAGCTACCGGTTATATTAACTTACGCTACTAGAATTTTACGCTTAAAACTAGACGTAGTTCCTTCCTTCTCTAAGCCTTTTCTTAAGTTATCTTCTAATTCTAACCTTCGCTTTTTTCTATAGGCGCTAGCTAGCGATAGAATGCCTTATTTCGCGCCTTTCTTTTCTTAATCTTTAATCTTTTATCTTTATCTATTTTCCCTTTTCTCTTCCGGTCCTATATAGAATTCTTCTTCGTAGAGTACTCCTCTTTATTCTTACGCTTTTTTCTTAAACGCTTAGGCAAAATAAACTCGCGGTCTTTAGTTATATCTTCTATTTAGCGCGTAGCGCGTTTCTCTCTTACTATTTTAAGGAGGTAGAGAGGGTAGGAGAGGGGAGGGGGCGTAGCGGCGCTTATTATAGATATAAATATAAAGGAGGAAGAAGTTAAAGGTATAAGAATATCGCGAAGCCTAAATTATTACTATCTATATAACGTTATATAAGTAAGCTTTTATAAGTATAGTAACTACGCCCTAGTAACGGCAACTACGATCTAGTAATAGAAATAGCTATTATTAAGGCAACTATAAGTAGGGTAAATAGAACCTAGTTACTATTATAGCCGGCAATCGTAGCCGGTAGTCGAATAAGAGTAGCCTTATAATAAAACTAATATAGTCTCTAGTTCTAACTAGGAATCTATATAGGTTTAAAAACCTAAATCGGAACTAGGGAGCTAGTTTGCCGCTAAGAAACCAAACTATATCCGGTTAGTAGTTCGTGAATTAAACTACTACGGGGTCTAGAGATACGTAATATCGATAAATAAAGAAATAAGAATAAAATATAGGAAGGGGCCTAGGACTAAACGGAGGCCTACTACCGGCGTTTTTATTAAGCTTTATAACTAGATTAACGATAAGAGCGAGTACTAGGACACGTATAGTCTAACGATAATTCGTCTATAGCGTCTCTTACTATACTATAGTAGACTTTAAGGGCGACGGATATAAAGACTACTAGTATATTATATATTATATACTATACCTATAGACGAAGGCGCCCCTTATAGGACTCGCTATATAAATAGTATAGTAGACTTCGAGACGTATAATATAGTTTACGACGAGGAATAGAAAAATAAGGAAATACGAGCTATAAAGGCTTATAGGCGAGTATTAAAATAGTAACTCGTAGAGTAGAGTATATAGAAATTCCGCCTCTAAAATATAGAGGATAATAATACTAAGGTAGCGAATAATAACTTTATAGTTAATAGAGAACGTAGAAGATAGAATATAATAACCTACGATAGTTAATAGTAATAGTTATAAGCCTATAGTACTACTAGTATATTCTAGTTTAGACCGAGTTAACTAGTAGTCGACTTAGTCGACGAGTTAGTAAGTATTAATATAGTAATATACGAATAATATAAATATTACCGGTTACGACTATAAGTAACCTAGGCTATACTATATATATAAAATTTCTTCTATATAATTCTAAGCGATTCCGACCGATTATAACGATCCTATTAATCGTAAGCGATCCTTAGCGATCTTAAGCGACTAAGTCGCGACCCGACTTATATTAATCCTAAGCGATCCTAAGGATCTAGACGCGAGTCGGGTAGCGACTCGGTCGCTTAGGATCGCTTAGTATCGCTTAGGATCGATAGGATCGTCGCGATCGGTAAAAAAAGGTTTCGTAGCGTACTAGCGTATACTCTAGGCTAGCGTAGATATATTATAACTAATACTAAGTTCTTCGCTATAGTAGCTCGTAATTAGCCGTAATAGTAGCAATAGGAAGATATTCTTAATAGCTCGGATATAGTAGAAGATAAATAGTATACCTAAGTAGGCCCTATTAGGTAGTAGTAGTAAGAAGATATATAAATATAGTATAAAGAGGTTAATACTAAGACTCTTCGTTAAATCTAAGAAGTAGACTAACTAGCTAGATAATATACTTAGTAGGAGATACGCGAATAGCTAGTAATAATAGGTAACTATAGTTAGTTAAAGGGTAATAATAAATAGTTAGGCGCCGACGATATAGAAGAGAATAACTATAACTCTAGGTACGTTATATCTTTTATAGCTATTATATCGGCTATATTACCTAGTTTATAGTATATCTATTAGAGATAGAGTACTTACGATAGTAGCTTTAATATCGAGAATATATACTATAAAAAGTAGGTAATTATTCTATTAGTATATAATATAGTAAAGGGAGGAAGCTAGGCTAGGATAACTAGATATACGCAAAACGGTGCCAAGCGTAGTAAGACAAACGTAGGCTCCGCTACGGGAATTAGCTATAGTATATAACGCGATATCTAAGACGTACTCTAGCTTTAATAATAGTAGAATTAGTAGGAAAGTGTTCGTAGCGAGTAAAGCGGCCTAGCTTAGCCTAAGCCGGTAGACTGCTATAGTAGTACCTAGTTATTAGTATAGATTTTAATATAAAAACTAGATACGAGCGGCGAGAAGATAATAGATTATATTTAGTATAAGAAGCTTAATATAATATTGCAATAATATATAAGCCCTAACTACCTACTATACTAAATCCCTATATGCTATACGGCTAAACATTTCCCTATATACCTACTAATTTCTAGCCTTCGAAACTATCGCCGCTTACTTCTTAGTCTTACTAATACTAGATATCGGTAATCGATTATAATAGAGCTTGCCCTATAATAGAAGTTAGAATATAGTCTATAGAAGTAGGCTAGGGTAAACTTATATAAAATTAGCGGACCTAATACTAATTTACTTTGCCTTAAGTATACTATTAGCTAGCAACTAGCTCTATACCCTTACTAGGGTAGCTAGTAGCTAGCCTATAAAAGAGGCTCCTATCTATAGAAGGATCGATTTATTAACCTTATATATTATACTATTCCTATTACGTTTTAATAGTGCCTCTATTATAGGGCTCTAGCTAATAGCCTAGACGACTCGTTTTACTATCCTATTATAGTAAGTATAGCTGCCTATATTGCGTTAGGTTATACTACCTTTAGGGACCTATACTATTATAGCTAGTAGTAGTAGTAGTATTAGTTTCCGTCCTTTATTAGAGCTAAAGGTAGGGCTATCTCTTCCTAACTAATAGGTATAGGTAGGCTAAAGATAGTCTCTAGGTACGAATAGCTATATCTAAAGGGAGGGTACGAGAAGAGCCTACGATATAGACGATATAGAAGTATCTTAAGGGGCTATTATAATAAGTAGAGAAACCTCTCGACGAGAGTATTACTTTAACCCCGAAAAGCTATAAACTCTTAGGACTATTATAGCTTAGGGCCTAGTTCTAGAACTACGGCTAGCGTCTTAGGACTCGGATCTAGGTCGAAGACCTATTTAGTACCGCTTACTCGAGATAAGCTACCGCCCGACTATCCGGTTGCCTAATACTAGAAGGTCTAAGAGACTAGAAAGGGTTAGTAACGCGGAATGTTACCCTAATAAGGATATAGATTAGTTACCTATTAACTTTACGGGCCCCGCTAAGACTATTATATAATAGCAAGCTTTAGACGGTAGGTTAGATAAAAGGATAGAATCCCTATTAATTAGGCAGATTGCTCCCTAATTCGGAGCCTCGTTTAGATAGTACTTAGCCTTCTACTATAAAAAGAAGACTCTAGCTAGCTAAAGGCGAAAATAGTAGTTAGTAAGGGACCCGGTCTCTAGGATCTAGGAGTAAATAGAGGTTGTAGCTTCCTCCTCCGAGGGCCTTATTATTTAAAAACAATAAGTAAAGCTCCTATTAGTATCTAGGTAACTATTAGGAGGCTAAAGCCTAATACTATCCTAGAGATATTATTAGCCTAATAGCTTAGAAACTACTACTTCCTCTTTCTTATAGCAATATCGAAACAAACCTACTAAAGTATACTAAAAACAACCTATTATTACATTTTATTTATATATTTTATAAGAGCAACTAAATAAGCTTAAGCGACGACAAACGTCGTAAATTAATAATATCCTCTAATAGTAAAACCCCTAGCCCTATTATCGAGGAAATTCGGCGAAAACTAGTTAATATAAGTATAGTCGCCTAAGGCAAAGCTACTAATAAGGCTACTAAGCCTACTTCTTAGGAGTTACTCTATAATATCGGTATAAAAACAATCGAGAAGTAAGAAAAGCTCCTTTATTAGAATAGGCGCTATCTACCGGAGCTAGGAAGCGACTTAAATCTATAGTTTAAAGGATAGAACGCTACTACTTATATAGAGCGCTTTAAGGATAACCTAACCGAGTACGAACTAGACGGTAAATCCGACTAGTATAAGATCCGTTCTTTCGCTAAAACGGCTATTACTAAACTATATAGGACTCTTAAGATCCTAATCGGCTACCTAGAAGAGGACGATAAGTCGGATACCTAATAGGAGGTCTTTAGGATTTCCTTCCTAAGGAAGTATTAGAATAATAATAGCCGCCGAATTAAAGTTAGTCGTATCTAGCTTAAGTCCCTCTATATAAAGAGGCGTACTAATAATAACGACCTAAAAGATTATATTCGCGAACCTACTAAGCTAGCGGACAGTATCGAATAGGAGGACGTTAAGAATTTCTAAAGGATTAGACTACTCCTTTAAGAATTGTCTTAGATAATAGCCTAACGTATCTTTCGTCGCTATAAGCGTAGCAATACTAATCCCTAGAGCTTTAGAAACTACAAAAAGGTCCTAGAGTATATTAAGGCGGATATTAATAGCTCCGCTAATATAAGAAAGTTTATCTATAGCGAAGATAAGAAGGATCTTACTAGAGTAAAGAGCAATTCCGTAGGAGTAGCTAAAGGACCTAAATTCCTTCCGGAATTAAAAAGCGGCCTACTTATAAAGGAAACACCCGCTAGTACTACCTATTATCTATAGGAGATATTAAGCCTAGCTAAATCTCTAGCCTAGCTAAACCTTAATACGAACGTTACGAAAACTTTTTTTCCGATTGCGAGGATCCTATCGATAGGATCGCTTAGGATCGCGAATTTCGGGACGGGCCGTCCCGAAATTCGAGGGCAAGGAACGTAAAGGACGCGGGACAAGTTAGCCCGTAGTTAAAGCCCGACTACTACTACTCCGTATATACTATCTAGGGTTGCGTTAGCCCACTTCACCCCTCGCCCGCGCTCGGGGATTTAAACTATACGTAAAATCGCACTTTCTTAGTAGGCTATACGTAAATCTCGACGACAGCAATGTTATAGAGTATATATAATAGGAAACTGAATATAAGTACGATAAGAGATAAGAGACAGTAGATTTCCGGCATATTAGTAACTAAATTGCGACCGTAGGACCTTAATCCGGCTATATAGGTAGCTTGCCTTCTCGGCATTGCAGAGTGCGCGAATACTAACCTTCTTAGCCGAGCCTTAGAATGAGGTAGACGCGCTTGCTAAGGATTATATAAGAAACCGGCGGCAGTGAGGTCTATAGCTACTATACACTCGGACAAGGCTATATATATAATATTTGGACTCGCGGTTCCTTACTACACCTACTTAGATATCCGAATAGGACTAGAATGTACGACTATATCGAGATTTACGTATGGCCTACTAACAAAGTGCGATTTTACGTATAGTTGAAATCCCCGCGACCGCGGGGTGAAGTGTAACTAACGAAACCCCGGATACTACGAGGTATTTCGAGGTATTACGCGCTTATATAAGTCAAATTTAGCGGTTTCGTAGGTTTTTTTTATAAATAAATTTTTTTCGTTAAGGTTTCGTTAAATGTAGCCGATATTTCGTTAAGGTTTCCTTTAAAAGCCGACGCTTAATAAGCAGAACTTTGAAAAAAAGTACACTCGAAACACTCGAGATTCTTTTCTAGATTCTAAGATAACTACTAGATATTATAACTTAAAAATTTATAATACTCTTATTAGTATATAGAACTTTAAGTTCTATTTTTTAGATTTCTAAAAATAGTAAAGTATAACTTAGAAAAGCTAAAATACTATATTGCTTATTTCTGTTCCCTAGCTTTAGTTTCGTAGAAAATCTATAAATTTTATATTTTTTTATAATAATATACTAAAAATAGAGTACCTTTCTACTATATTACTAAGCTATAAACCTACTAGAAAAAAAGACAAATTAGAAGCAAAATGTCTAGAAAAGCGATTTTCTTTCCTTTATATCTTTTTATCTAGAAGGTTTACGGCTTAGTAATATATGACAAAAATGTTCTATTTTTAGCACAGTATTAGGTAAAAGTCTAACTTTTACAAGTTACCTATTTATCGTTCTAGGATAGCTTAGGATCGCTCGCGATCGCTCGCGATCGCTAGAATCGATAGGATCGATAGGATCGGTAAAAAAGTTTTCGTAACGAAAGCGATATAGAGGGTTAGGGGGGTTATCTACACTAAGCTACTAAGGAAAAATAGAGAAATCTACTAGTTCCCCGATCCTAACTATCCCGAAGCCCTATTAGTTAATATCTTTACGATACGAAAGATCTATTCCGACTTAGATAGTAAATACTAGATATATAGTAGTTATAAATATATCTAGTCCGACTATCTAATATAGAAAGAGCTTCTTAACCGAAAGCTCGTTATATAAGTTAATAGTCGATTCTACTATACCGATAGTAGTAAAAAGATCGACTTCGAATAGGACCGTAGAGCGCTAAAGCTCCTACAACTTAAGACCCTTCTAGAGAAGAAGTATAGCGATAAGATCAAGTTCGATAAGACTAGAAATAGTACCCTTACTACTACTACTAAACGAGAGACTTAGAGGATTAGAGTAAAATAGATAGAGAAACGAAGAAAGAATAGTACGACTAATCCTATAGAGGTTAACTTTGTTTCGTAGGACTAGGACTAGATTACTAACGTCTATACGGTTACTAATAGTAGCGTCGGTACCTATACTACTACGAGGTCCTAATCTTAAGCCTAATCTACGTCCTAAACTTAAGGCAAGACTAGAAGCCTATAGAATCCTTCTCGCTCTAGTATAGTAGCGCCTATAAGGATAATTAAAGAAAAGGCCGTCGATAAGGCTAAATAATAACGGAAGTTAACCGCTAAAACTAAGAGCTTCTAAATAGCTAAAGACCGTGCTACCTGAGCTAGTAGTAGTAATGTATCTATATAAGGGACTCTAGTAATACCGGAAACCCTAGACGTCGTTATAGAAGACGACCTAACTAATATTAGTAGGATGCCTAGCCTAGCTAACCTGTCTACCTACAAGCGAAAGTTAACTAACCCAAAGACCTTTCGCTTTAACAGGTACTTAAAGAAGTATAGAGCGGTGCCTACTAAGACGTACGATATAAAGGCGAATACTCTCTTTTAGGCTTCTTAGTTCCTAGACCTTAAGTCGAATATATCTATAGGAGACCTACTATCGTACGGCTTGCCTACTAACCTATTCTAGAGCCAAATTCCTAACGATAATATCTTTATAAAAGATCTCGCTATCCTTCGAAGGAAATAGGGGCGAGAGGACTATATTAATATCTCTTCCCTATAACTTCTCCCGGAGTTTATAGGCGCTACTTTACCTATAGATAGTAAAGAGACGGTTACTAGCCAGAGTCAAGACAATATTAATAATACTAATAAAGAAGGGGTTAAAGAGATAGGCCGAGGAAACGATATCTTAGAGCCTATTTTAGTTAACGCTATCCGATTTGCTACCTAATAAATCGGTCGAGTAGTACTACCCCGATCTAAAGAACTATACTCTATCCCTAATAATATTAACCTTTTAGTAGTTACCTATTCCTTCGCCGTCGTCTCTAGTATTTATATCGACGTTACTATTAGGAACTATAGTTAGTAGATACTAGTAATGCTTAATAATAGTTCGTAGTCGCTTATTATAAGTAAGGATACTACGAAATATCTTATATTACTAATAAATAGAGATATCGCCCCTAGTATATAAGAAGTAAATAGGGAGGTAGCGCTAGTTAGTACCTATTATAATAAACTAGTAGATGCCTTCGGAGTATACGTTACCTTTACCTTCTAGATTGCTAAGGACCTAAGGATACTAATCCTACTCGGTCGACTATAATCTCGAATAGTCCGCGGCGTCTAGCGAAACTACAATAATAGCTCTTAGAAAGGAACTATTACTAACTAGAAGGGCAACCGAGTCGTCTTTACTAGTTATATTAGTAATACTAGTTATAGGTCCTACGAAGACATTCTTACTACGTCGAAGCGCGTATCGGGAAACGATAGGGCGCGGTTATAAGACCGATAATCTACGCTAGAAATTAGTATATCTTAAATAGGTTATATCTAGAAGTACGCCGAAGCGTACGTTAAGGCAGGTTTCTAGGCTTAGTACTAGGAAGAAAGATACTCGAAGCGATAGCGAGTATATAGATATAGGGGCTACTACCGAGCGCCTTAGTCTTACTAATAATGCTATCTTATACGAAGGTAGATACGACTTTAGGTCTACGCGAGTAGACCGATCTAACTAATTAGAGCTCGAGCCTAATACTACTTCGGGAATGTTATTACGAAACTAACGTTTTCGCTAGTATTATAGGTCGAGATTACTAGCTATATACGTACCGACCTAAGAAGCCTTTAGATAATATATATATACTATTTAATTACGCTAATCTCTACGGCTAGCGTTAGAGGGAGAAAGCTCTAATTACCTAAGTAGTTACTACTTTTACTCTATATAAGAGGGTTGCCGGCAAGATTAAGCCTATAAAGGGTAGTATATATATTACCGATAGATCTAATCCTAGTAGGAATCCTAACTAGCTATAAAAGTGCCTTAACCGAGAGGCGGAATTGCCGCCTAGGGATAGTCTATATAACTAGAAATATATTACTAAGAAGTTTTCTACTATTCCTAGGGGTTTAAGGCTAATATAGGAGAGACTAGTAAATATTAATCCTAGTATAGAACTTTCGGACCTTAAGCAAAACCTAATATACGAGCTTCTATATAACCGCGAGGCTGTTTTAGTATACGACTTTACCTATCTTAGAATAATAAATCTAGAGATTGCTCCTCTATAGAGAATCTAGACGATCGAATACGAGCCCTAGGCCTATCCGGGTTTTAAGCTAACCCTAAGCCTACGAGGTATAGTCGAAGATATAATACAATAGTATATAAAAGCTAGACTACGAAGTAGTTTAGGTTGCGAACTATAAAACGTATATAGTTTAGTATCTTAGCGGCAAACTAGCTCCCTAGTTCTAGGTTAGTTTTTTTAAACTATATAGATTCCTAGTTAGAACTAGAGACTATATCGGTTTTATTATAAATATACTCTTATCTAATTACTAGCTACTATTACCGGCTATAATAGTAACTAGGTTATATTTAGGTCGCTCGCGGATGCCCTAACTATAAGCATTGCCGTTAATAGGTCGTAGTAGCGAGAGACTATATTAGTTTTATTATAAGTATACTCCTACCCGACTACCGGCTACTATTACCGGCTATTATAGCAACTAGATTACATTTTCCCCGCCCGCGATTGCCTTAATAATAGCGATTGCCGTTACTAGGTCGTAGTTACCGTTACTAGGGCGTAGTTACCGTTACTAGGGCGTAGTTACCGTTACTAGGGCGTAGTTACCGTAGTTATAAAAGCTTACCTAGATAACGTTACGTAGGTAGCAATAATTAGGGCTTCGCGATATTCTTATACCTTTTATCTTCTTCCTCTTCTATACCTACAATAACTATTAACGCTTCGCCCCCCCCTCCCCCTTCCCTCTCTCCTTTTTAAAATAGTAAGAGAGAAGCGCGCCGCGCGCTAAAGAGAAGATAGTAAAGAACGCGAGTTTGTTTTAGCTTAGTATCTAAAAAAATACGTAAGACTAAAGAGGAGTACTCTATAAATAAAAATTCTATACGAGATCGCGAGAGGAAGGATAATATAGACGAGGATAAAAGAGCTAAGAATAAGAGAAGGAAGGCGCGTAACGAGGCATTCTATTAATAGCTAGCGCCTATTAAAAAGAGCGAAGGTTAGAAGTAGAAGACAAGCTAGGAGAAGGCTTAGAGGAGGAAAGAATTACGGCTAGTTTTCGAGGAGCAATTTCTACTAGCGTAAGTTAATATAGCCGGCATACGTAGCCGGTATATATAGCTAGTAGCGTAGCTAGTATCCTTTCTCGAAATCGGTAACTAATACTATTTAGACCTATTCTTACTACCTCTATCGATACGATCGATAATAACGGAGATATTTAAATAGCCGAGAGTAGTAATACTAGACTTTAGAATACTACGTAAGAGCTTATTACTACGAATAATAGGACTAAAAAAAGTAAGGAGATACTATACGTCGATCTATTTATAGGCGTAGTCCTAAGGCCTAACGCTATAGACGATAAGGGCTAGGAGTAGATTAAGTATAGCAAAAGAGACGAGGCGCTAGTAAAGGTCTAAGGCATAAGTCCTATTAATCTAGATAGTTATCGTTAAAGCTACTACGAAAAGCTTACGAAGATTAGAATTAAGGCTAGTCGTCTTTAGATCCTTAATATAGAGTAGAGATTTCTTTATAAGTATTAAAGGAACGCCTTTATAAGTAGAAAGGAAAAATATCTTACGATTAATAATATAGAGGCTAGATATCTAAGGGCGGCGAAGGTATTACTAGAGGTAGAGGACGTAAAAGTAAGTATTTTATAGCCGGTAGCTATAGCCGGCATTCGTAGCCGGTAGATACTAATAGTCGAATAGAAAGCGATTTCCGAGGGAAGAGTACCGTTACTATATAAAATCTTTACTCCGGTAGAGAGGGCTTATATCCGGAATCTAAGCTACTAGTAGGATAGTTTCCCGTTAGATTTCTCTCGACCTCTATATAAGGTTCCTAGTAATTACCTACTTTAGTAATACGGCTTTATCTCGACTACTCCGTAGTCGCCTAACGAAGCTAGTTCGCTCTTTAAGGTCTTTACTAAGAAGCGGAGGGAGTTCGAGAAGTAGGATTAGTTAAAGGAGGTATTAGTTAGATATAGATTTCGTAGTTAAACTCAGCCCGAGCATTTACTTATCGAGTATCTTACGCTAAAGGAGGAAGGATTAAGACTAAAAACAAGCTCGATTGCTATAGTAGCTCTATTCCGTTAGTAGGAGAGAACCGTCGTATAAAAGGGAAAAGTTCAAGTAGCTAGGGTAGCTAGGGTAGCTAGGGTAGCTAGGAAATAAAAAAAGGTAGCTATATACTTACTACCTAGCTATTCCTAACGATACGATACTTTAAAAGAAAGGGTGTTTCCCTATAACTACTAGTATATATCTACTACTCTTAACCTCTCTATATAAAACTTTAAAAAATGCCAAACGATATTATATATATACTAGGCGCTATACTAGGAAGAGTAACTACGAGACGATAGGCGAGATAGTCTAGTATACGAACTAAATCGTAACGACGTCGAGACGAGGCTATATACTTACCTTCGAGCCTATCGAATACTAGACGACGATTAAGGCTAGATTTATCCTCTTCGTATCCTAGTAGTAGGATTTCGTTATAAGATACTACCGTCCGGTCCTTACCTTTATAGAGTCTAAGAAGAAGGTTATTCGGAGAGATACGAACATTAAGTATTAACCCGGATATCTTCGAAAAGGCTAGCTAGGCGTATCTTTAGAAACCTAAGTATAGCGAGTAGTTTAATTAATAGGTCTATAAGATATAGTTCCCTTTTTACTTACGTTTATAGGAGTATAAACTACGGAAGTACTCGATACGATAGGGTAGTAAGGATCGAACGGATATATTCTAGAATCTTTTTATAGAAGGGGCATTATACCGTAATATAAGTTCGTATCTAAAAGGTTAACTAGTAATTGTCTATAAATTCTATAGTTTAATCTTAAAATACCCGAAACTAGGGAATAGGAATTTATCGCCTACTAACTATCTCCGTTCTAAACGGTATCGGGAATCTTAAGGGGAGGTAAGGATTAAGGTAGATACGGCGTTCGAGAAAGAGGTACGTTTTCTAAATATACTAGCCGTAGCTGCCGGCTATAGCTGCCGGCTATAGCTAGAGGCTCCTAAACTTAACCCTATAAATACTACTAATTTTTATAGGCTACGTAGAAGGAAGCTTAAGTATTAAAGGCTTCCGATTTCTTCCCCGAAGATTTTAAGTAACTAGTAAACGAAATGTTAGCTATAAACGGTCTTCCGGAGGACTTCTTTAAAAGGGATTCTATATAGAAGATATATCTATGTCTTATAAAGTACCCCCCTATATTTCTAGGCGCGACTACGTAGCGTACTATATTCGAGAAGAATAAAGAGGCTACGTTAGACGATATTCGGGAGATTCTCCGTAATACTCGCCGAGTAGCTATTACTATCGATAGCTAGTTAAGCCGGACTATAAGGGCCTCCTTTCTCTCTATTATACTATACTTTCTTAATTCGGATTAGAAACTCTAGGAAATGCTAATCGGATTCCTAGAAATTCTAGGTTCCTATACTAGTTAGGATATAGCGAAGCTTATCTATACGGCAATAGATAGGGTTAGCGTAACTACGAAACTAATCTCGATTACTACGGATAACGCTAGTAATAATCGAATATTATATAAGGCGTTATATATACTATCTACTTATATTAGTCTTCGAAATAACTAGTAGTACTAATAGGGTCGACTATATAGACGAGATTATAAGGTTTATAATCTAGCTTAATCTTCCTAATATTAAGCTTACTACGATTTCGGATACGTACGACCCGGAAGATAATAAGGACCCTTAGTTAAGAAACCCTAACGGCCCTATAGAATAGGAGCCGATATTAGCGGTTATATCCCTACGGAAGTGTCCCTATCTCGCTTATATAGTTTAAATCGCAATCCGAGCCCTCTTTAAGGCGCTTAAAATTGTACTATCGAACGACGACTAATAGAAGGTCCTAGATAAGGGTAAAGCAAAGTCGAGAGTCGAGAAACTCGTTACGGTAATAAAATAGGATAAGGTAGAGAGCCTCGCTCTCGTTTTATATAAGGTATAACCTTTATTCGTAGCTAGCACTTATAGCCGGCACCTATAGCCGGCAATCTAGGATAGTATTAACTCTCTTTTTCTAGCTTCGTCGTCTAGCAATCTATACGAACTCGAGCTTATAGAGATATAACCGATTCTAGGCTATTTAGAAGACCCTTATTAAGCACCCTAAAGTCGATACCTAGAATACCGTATAGAATAAGCGATAGTAAAAGCGGCCTCCTTAGCGCCTACTCCGTTTTACCTAAGATATTAAGACCCGATTCGATTCGACTTTCTATATACTTACGAGGGGATATACTTTACGTACCGCTCTCGAGCTCTATTAGAATACTAAGGGTATTAAGTAGCTCGCGCTTATATCCGCCGAATAGCGCTAAGTAGAGTATCTCGTAGATATTAGTAAATATTACGTAAAGGTTACTACTACGATTAGAAGACCCCGAGGACCGACGATCTACCTTGTCTTTACGTACTGTAACTAGCTCTTTAATAAGCTTAAAGAACTCGCGGCTAAGCTAGCTAAGAAGAGCGTCCCTTAGAAAGTAGCTATAACGAAAGCTATAGAGGCTTCCTGTACTAAGCTAGACAAATATTATAGTGCTACCTTCGAGTCGTTCGGAGAGCTCTATAGCGTTACGTACTTGCTAAACCTAGTTAAAAAGGATATATACTAGTAGAAGGAGGAATAGAAGGATAATAAGCTATAGCCTAAGCGATATTAGGAGGTTCTAGAATAGATATTTAGTAAACGTCGGAAAGAAACTAGTCTAAATATAGGTAGTATTAGGAAAAGGAAAGCTAAGAAGGCTCCGATATCCTACCTATTTCGTAAGTAGGAAGTAGAGGTAGAAGAGTAAGTTAGTTTTATACTAAATAAAGAAGAGTTCGATCTCTATCGGAGCGTAGGTAAGTACTAAACTTATAGGCTCGGAAAGAGGGCTAATAATCTCTAAATCTTACTAATTTTTAAGACGAATTCGGAGACGATATTCTCGCTATATAGTAGCGGTTAGAGCCTAAGTTTCTAACGATACTTTCGATCGCTCGGGACGTCCTCGCTATTCCGAGCATAGGTATAAGCTATAAGAGATCTTTTAGCATCGCTCGTTACTAGGGCCGGTTTAATCGAACATACTCGCCTACTACCTTCGAATCTATTATAGTATTCTAATACTACCTCCTCTACTAGAGTCGCTAAGGTAAGATACTATATATCTTATTAAAGGAGCTTATCGACTGATTAGAAAAGCTTAAGATCGAAGAAACCTAAGAGCGCGAAGAGAATACGAAATTTAGTTTAAGCGAGACCCTTATTAACGATAACGAAGAGGAAGAGGGCGGAGGTAGAAGGCGACTACGGGTCGAGAAGCGAAAGCGTATATAGGCTAAGGGCGACTTAAAGTAGGCGAAGCGTTTACGTAGAAGGTAATATAGCCGGTAGGTATAGCTAGTAAATAGCTATATTTACTAGAGTTTCTATATATAACCGACCTATATAGTCGGTATATATAGCCGGCGTATATAGCCGGCGTATATAGCCGGTATACGTTCCTAATATGTTTTAAATTCCTAAATAGAGTAGTTGCGATAGCAACCTACCCCGCTCGCCTACTATTATTTCTAAGTCTCTATTCGCTCTTCCTCTCCTTCTTCCCTTTCCCTATATTCTAAAATACAAATATACCTTACAAATTCGGCTCTTCGGGCCTTACTAAGTCGGCCGCCTCCTCTCCCTATAGCGACTATACTAATTACGAATCTAACGAGGGCCTACTATACCGGTTTAATAGAAGACTATACACTTCGGAAGGTAAGAGGTACTTAATATCTTTTTACGATTAAAGGCTTAGAGATTTTCTAGGTACTACCGGTATACTCTCGTCGCCTAAACGCGTATAGAGATACCTTAAGAACTTAGAAAAGAGTAAGGGTAAAGGACGCTAAGTACGGAAAGACCGTAGCGAGAACGAGATATCGGAAGAGGAGGACTATTCGTAGTATATATAAAGGAAGGGGGTTCCTTATAAAATAGTATCGAAAAAGAAGGTAGCTTCGGCTAAAGTAGGAAAAAAAAGTAGGATACTTTATATAAATCGTCCTACGCGTAGTCTGCTAGGGGTGCCCCTCGCCGAGGTTGTTTAGCCTAAATAGTACCTATTACTCTACCGGCGGTCTATAGTTAAGGTTAACGAACTACCGCGTATAATCTACTAAATTATAACCTAGCAGAATAAACGAAATATCTTACGTAGACTAATCTCGTTCGGAAACTAGCTTATTAAGTAGCTTAGCGGCAAGCGAGACTAAGGGCCGCCTATTAGATATACGGTGTAGGATATCCCGTATAAGTTCCGAATAGGGCTTTATAGTAACCTTAGCTTTCGAATAGTACTTAATAATATATTACAGTACTACCTTAATATCGGTATACGGAGTAAGATCGGTGTTCGCTCTCTAGGCTATCGTTAAAAGGGGATTAAAGTAATTAAGGTTCTAATCGTTATACTCGATAATATATATAATAAACTTAGCATTATAGCGATTAGAAACCTCGGCCCTCTCTAGGATAGTATACAGAAAGTAAAACCGGTAATATTTTATAGTATTAGCCGTACCTTGTCCCTTCTTATAGCGTAGGCAATAATCGTTATACGAGTGCCGCTAAAGTCGGTTTATAAGATCCGATAGAAACTCGAGATTATTTTCTATTTCCGGGGTATCCAAATTTATAGTACTATAGCTAATAAGGGTACACTACCGACTTGTATCCGGATTTAAAGTAACGATATATCTCTCCTAACGCGTAGCAAGTGCCGAACGCCCCTCGTCGGTAGTAATACTAACCGATAGTAGCTCGTCTATCTAAAGAAAATAGTACGTATATATACTACCTCTTCCTTAAAACTCAAGCCGAATCTACGAGTTAGATACCCTAAATTTAGGCTCTAAGATAGTCTTAAACAAGAGCTTTAACCGACGCTTAAATAGATCTACTACAATATACGGATAGTCCTTAAGAAACTCCCGTACTAGACAGATAGAATCGGCTAAACTACCCGGTTTCTATTCGTTATAGAACGGACTTAACCGAAGTAAATAGTTCTACTATAGATCGGCGGGACTATAGGTTCTAAAAAGCGCCGGATATCCTAGAGACCGAACTATCGCTTCTAATTCTATTCGGCGGGCGTCTATATACGGCCTCGTACTTATTAGGGACCGCCCGTACCTTATAATTATATCTAAAATAGACTTAGAATCCGAGAACTCCGGATTTAGTAAGGCCTCTCGTAGTTGCTCCTTTATAAGGCTATTAGCAACTTCGAGACTATAGACAAGGTACGTAGACTAGCTACGAGTTAAGCTTCGGTAATAGATATTAAATACCGTATACCGCTAGCTAGTATAGGAACTAAATCGACCGTCGTAATAGTATAGTAGGGCTTCAATATAGTCCTTCAAACTAACTATTCTTTCGTAAGGGCGATAGAAATCGCCCTACCCTATCGAATATAGGTACGGAAAGGCAAGTAATGGAAGGCTACTGTTAGTGTCCTGCTCGTCGATAGGTCGCGCTTATAAATAGGGCTACGTTAAGTAGGGTAGACTACGAGGCTAGGCGAATCTATATAAACTCGCCCGGGGGGGGCCCGGCTAACTTTAGTCGGATTCTAGGCGCCTCCTTAGCTAACTTCGGGATTATCTCCCCCTACTATACTCTCTATAGACCGTATATTATCTAGTAGGGTTTAATTAGGATTCCGGATCTGCCCTAATTGCGGGATAGCGGCGGTTTTAATAGGAAATTCCTCGTCCTCGCCGGTAGTATCTAAATATTATAGCCGATCGCTAGTAGTAGTTTCGTCGGACTCTACTAACTCGGTCTAAATCTAGCCTAATACGCTATTATCGCGCAGAAGCTAAGATAATAGAGTAGGGTCGATTTCGATATTAGGATAATTATCCTTTAAATACTCTAACTTTAACTTAATAGCCTACCTACGAACGCGGAATTCGCGATTAAAGGATGTAATCTTATTAGTATTTAGGTTCCGAGGCCTAAGTAATAGTATATCTACCTCGTTAGGTAGCCGCGGTAGTTTCTTATAAATAGATACTATATCGCGAAGGAAATAAGCGATATATCCGCGGTACTTATACTACTAGCTCCGAACCGTAAGTATCTTAACGGTAGTATAGACCCTAGCGATTAGGAGCTGTTCTATATCGCTAAGTTAAGGTAAATCTACCGCTAGCTCGCCTAGGTCTATATTATTTGCCTTAGAGAATAGCGGAATTAGAGGGGGGTTCGACTTAGTAGCCTCTAGGTAATAGCTATAAGTACTAGTAGTAGAATCTAGCCTAGGATCTAGCTGCCGGCGGGGGCATATTTGATACCGTATCTAAGATATAGTATCTATCTATTAGCTAAATCTTATATACCGGTCGAAGTCGGTATTAGATAGAGCCGTTCGAGTACGACGTTGTTCGAGTATTTCGGCGTTTTTAAGGCTAATATTACCCTCGTCTAGTTCGTAAGTAGCCTAGGTTGCCTCGCGAATCTTATTAAGAGAACGCCTATTTATTCGAGATCTCGACGACTCCGAAGCCCTACTAGAGCTAGGAATCGTACGGGGAAAGATACCGTATTGCCGGTAGTAACTAAATTCGAGACTACTACCCTAAAATTCCGACCGGATAGTAAAGTAGCTACCCGTTTCGTACTACTTTAGCTTAGTAGTAATATCCGAAACGCCGGGATTCGAACAATACGAGTAGAGGGTAGAATTAACTATCCGATATTCTCTATAGGGCTAAGGTATATTATAGCTACTATAAGTAAATGAATTTATATCGCGCGTAAGTAAGAGAGCCCTATTAGATCGTAACGCCCGATTTACGCGGTCCTCTCTCGCGATAGCCCGTCTTTACTCCCTTTTAGTAGAAGTTTCGACCCGACCTCTCCGACAAACATTAGGGGCCTCTACGCTAGTAGTAGGGCTCCGCGATCGCCTTTATAGCCGCCTTTAACGTATATTTCTCCCGCGACATTTAGGATAGGTCTTATAGGACTACCTACCCTCCCGATTAAAATCGCTTTTAAGTCGCTATACTTTATACTTCGAATATTAATTTAGTACTTAAACTCGAGTAGTATCTAAATTAGAATCTATATTATATAGATTCTAGTAAAATTTCGATTTAGGCCCGTAGTAAATGTGCCTAGTTTCCCTCGGCGAAAGGGGGTTTTAAAGGTATACTCCTTAAAATGTATAAGATAGCAAAATAGTTTCTTCGAAGAATCTAAAATACTACTCTTATATATATATCCTCCGAATATACTAGGATACGATTTCTATATAAGGCGGTTCCGCTCCTAATATAGATCCGCTAGCCGGCTACTTTTATATAGGGAATCCTAACTTCGGGGGCGACCCTACCTCGCGAGCGCCCTTAAAACGCGCGTAACTCGCGGACTTAGAGGATTTTCTATTTAAAAAAAAAGGTATCGTAATAGAGGTATCCTATATATAGAATCGATTAGGATTAGTATAAATAGTAGTATAGTACGAGATAACTAAGATATATTTAAAATCTAAAGGAATATATACGTTTACGTAGATATCTCGATAGTGTCTTAATAGATTTTAGTAAAAAGAACCCTAAGCGTAATTCGGTTCTACTAGATATAAGATTTTTCTATAAATTAGGGAGGTAGCTAATACTAGCTAATATCTAGCTAACACTTAACTAATATCTAGCTAATACTAGCTAATACTACTACTAATATAGCTAACACTAGCTCCTATTTTAGTTAAATACGAATCGCTCGACTATCCGGTTAGTATTATACTAAGTAGGGTAGCGGTAGATAGTATTATAAAAGGGTTAACGTTATAGTAGTACTTTTTAATATATATATTCTAGCCTCGCCGATCTTACCGGAGTAGTATACCTACTAGATACTTATATATAAGCTTATTTAGGTAGCGCGTAGTATATATCGACCGTTAGCTCCTATCCGTTATCTATACTATTTCCGATATATACTTACTAGTTTGTTATCGTAGTACTCGAAGATTTAGTTATCGAGTACCTTACTAGTATATACTATCTTTTTTAGTATCGGTTATTACGATCGGCGCTTTAGTTATTAAGGTCGCTTAGATATAGGTATTACCGTAGCCTCGCTCCTTTCGTATAGCTTCTTATAACTATTCTAATATTAGTCTCGATACTATTATATCGGAATCTCTACGGACTGCTTTTATTATATCTTTCGATAGTATATCGCCTCCTAGCTATAGTAATATTATATATAAAGCTAGTAATCGATCGTAGTTTTTACGTTATACTTCCTTAATTGTTACTTCTATTTATACTAGGGCTTAGGTAGTAGGAAACATCGTCTTATATTATCTAGCCCTAGTTAACGTAGTAGCAAATAGCTTGCTACGCGTCTCGTTATATAATAGTTACTCTCTAGCTTCGAGTAAGCCTTTCTTTCTATTCAAACGTTCTTCTTCGGTAGTAATTAACCCTTTATCCCGCTTCTTCTATCGCTTTAATAGCTTTATATCGTCGCCTCGATTCGCCTTATAGTCGTTATACTTCCGTTTTAGCCTTACTAGATCTTTACTACCTCTGCCCTTATACTAGCTGTATTAGTCTTGTATTGCCGTACTCTAGTATATACTATCTTTACAAATCTTAATCCGATACTACTCGCTACGTATAAAGAAGTCTCTTTCTTATTTTCTTTTTCGCTTCTAGTGTATTTACCTAGCTCTATCGAATCGAATAACGATTTAGTTCTATATTCTTCCTTTTCGTAGTTACGACCTCTATTATGTGTGCTGTGTGTGTGTTGTGTGTGCTATAACGAGTAGTATTGCTATTACGAATCTGAGGTAGTGTGTAATAGGCTATACGCGTCTTCGTACTTATTTATACTACGAAAAGGGGATATTAAATTACCGTTTAATCCTCTACTCCTATATAGACTACCCGAGTTGCCGTCTGTAATCCCTTATTAGCTCTATCGGATATATCCTACTAACGCTAAAGCATAATCGTAGTCTACTAGCTATTTTCGTATCTTAGCGACGTTAGCCCGATTCTATCGTAGGTCGGGTTCGGGAACTACTAATTTAACGCTATTAGTAGTCTAGCGGTAATTAGAGTCGAGGCCGACGGTATATAGTAATACCTTCGATATTATACGAAAGTAACCGGTATATCTATACTATTTATTTCTCGCTCGGTCGCTACTACTATATATATAGATATATATCTATCCGTAGTATCTTAACTAATCGGTCGAGGTCTATATTATTAACTCTTACTAACGCGCGGCCTTTAACTGTAGGCTAGCGATAATCGAGTTCGTATAGTCGATATATAGGTTTTACCTTCCTATTCTACTCTTATACCGTAACTATACTCTACTACGCGTTGTTTAGCACGCGGCACGCCGGTACCGCTCTAGAACCGTCCAACATCGCTAGCCTAGTATTAGTAGATATAGCGATTTCCGTATAATTACTAGTATCGCCGACTCTATATAGTATAACGCGTACTATCCTTCGTCTCGTCCGTCGGCGATAATTAGAATAAATCTTATATATTAGGCACCTAAACGTAGTCTATCCCTCTATAGTTTAAATATACTCTACTACCTCGGGGAACTCTTCTTTATATTTCTCGTCTACTAATACTAGGTTATATAAGCGACCTTATATCCTTCGGCGTTCTAGTAATAATAGTAATCGGAACGTACTACTAATCTCTTACGATCTTAGCGACTTCTGTATAAAATCGTATTACGTAACCGAACTACGTATCTAAGCTATATAACTAAGTCGGATCTCTAATAAGCGGATAAAAGTACCTCTTACGGAAGAATCTCTTCCTTTCTTTCTCTAACTTGTTATTAAATTAGATAGCTACTTAACCGATATCTTAATAGTATAACGTAGTCGTAGGTACTATTGCCTACTAGTACGACTCGCCGGCGATCGCTATCGCTATTTCTATTTCCGCGCTCCTCGTTATATAATAGCGCCGATAAACCTTATATCGTTACTTATATACTAACCTATCCTAAACTACCGACTATAGTAATGCTACTTATTCGCTATAGATCCGTTAGGCCTACCGACTAATTATAGTAGCGGCTTAAAGTTTACTAATAATAATATCCCTAGTAGAGGAAACTATTTAGTAAACGGAGTTTCTAAGTAGAAACTACTCTAAAGCCTACGAACTAGCCTTACAGATATTAATAATATACTATACTAGCCTATTCCTAGTAGTATCTAGGACTTTTAGAATCTCTTCCGTAGATTAAGTAATTAAGAGGTAGCCGAAACTATATTCTAGCGTATAACTAAACTATACTAGTCTATAGCTACCCTCTATAAGTAATACTAGTAAGAGATAGAGATAATCGAATAAATATAATAGGCTTACCGCGAGACTAATATCTATCTTAATAAAGAATTAGTTTAAGCCTGTATAGAAATAGAGCGCTAACGCTAAGCCGCTTAGCTAGTATAGAATACTTTAGTTATCGTATACTAGTAACGCAACGATCTAGCTTACTAAGTAGTACGCCTATAGTAGTAATAAGCCTCCGCCGAAGACTTTACTTATTAGTCTAGTAAATAAGCCGCTTATACTCGTCGTAATATAGAAGCTTTATTATTACGTAACCCGAATAGACCTATACTAGGAGACGGCTAACCCTTATTCTAACTATTTAATATCTACCTAGCGCCCCTAGATACTATATCTAGAGATAGTATCTCTTATCGGCCTTTCGGTAATTCTAACTATCTCGGTCGTATACGCTTTAGTCGCCTAGTCGCCTCTAAGGGATAATTGTAGCCTCTCGTACCGACTAGAACGACGCCTTTAGTTTAACTATAGATATAGTTATAACGACGACGACGTCGGATATAGTAAGAGCGAGAAATATCTAGATCTAGAGAAGTATAATAGTAACCGTAAGAAACTAAAACCCTTCCTTACTAAACTTACGATTAAGTTAACGATTAACCGCGACCGCTTTCTAATATCCTAAAATAGACTAGTATACGCGTATAGCCGTACTACTAGTAAGGCTCGTTTAATAGTTTAACTGTACGTTTAATACGATAAATATAGAGTTATTATAGATTTTAAAGATCTCGACGACTTCTATAACCTACTAATAGACGCCTTCGGCGATTCTAATAAAGTTGCTACTATCGGCTATAAATTAGATAACCTAAAGTAGAAGAATAAGGAATTTACTTACTACTTCGTAGAATTTAACCGACTTAACGCCTTACTTAGTTATAAAAGCCGAGCTTAGGTTAACGCTCTTAAGCGTAGCCTATTATCCGAACTAAAGGTAGTACTTAGTAATATATATAATAAGCCTACTAAGTTTTTAGCCTAATATCGACGACTAACTATTATCGATAATCGACTCCGCTAGTACTATATAGAAGCTAATCGTAATAGTACTAAACCTAGTACTAGTAATACTACTAACCCGAGCTTTAAGTTTTATACTAACTATAATAACGGTAGCGCTAGTAGCTCTAGTAATAGCTATATACTATAAGAGTACGTAACCCTATATAATAACTAAGGCTTATTTACCTTAGCTAGTAATACTAGTACTACTACGACGACTACGACTACTATCCGTAATCTAGACGCTATAGACCTCTTTACTTAGGGGTAGGGTTAGGGTTAGGGTTAGAGTAATTACCGTCGTATTATTCTCGAAGAGCGAGATCGCCGTCGCCGTAAAGGCTTATATCGCTTCTATAGTAGTAATTACGTCTACTCTAATACTATCTATTCTAAACTTATTCGCTATAACTAAGTCTATAATAGTAGTAATTATTAAAATATAAATATCTCCTCCTTTAGTACTTCTACTATACCTACTAACTTATCTCCTACTAATAACGAGATTAATAATAGTAGTAATAAGGAGAGAAAAGTATAGCTTTTAAGAAAAGTCGCGTTTAAGAGCTAATTACGATAGAGTTACTAATATAGTTATTATAGAACGAACTATATCGCTAGAAATATTATCGCTTAAAGAATATAAGAATTAGTTTACTTATATTATTAGGAAGTACTGTACCTAAAGACGATAAATAGTATCTCGTCTTATATTATATCTTAATAGCTTTTAATAAACCCTAGTCTAGTATACTAGATATAGGGTAAGATATCGAATATTAATTATTAGTAATAGTTAATTACGGTTATACCGGTCTCTCTTTTATTAACTCCTATTACGTATACTGGTGCTGGCTTTCTATCTATAACTTAAAGGAGCCTTATAGATTAACTACCTTTAACGGTAGGTTTATAGTAAACGTTACTTAGTATACTAGAGCGACCGTTAATATTAATAGCTATATCGAATATAGGGCTTTCTATCTTACTATATTAGGATACTATCCTATTATTCTTAGCCGCCTATAGCTTAATAAATATAACCCCCGTATCGACTAGAGGCTTAGCTAGATATAGTTTAACTCTAACTACTATAGGGAATGCTATAACGACTTATATACTATCGTCTATATTTATAGCCTATCCGATCGTAAAGGCTATAGTACGCTAGCTTACGCCGTGCCTATAGTAACGTAGTACTATTAGAAATAACTAGCTTATAATCTATCGGACGATATTAATACGATAAAACTTATCGACTTAATACAAAAGTACTATATATAGAGCGACTATTCTACGCGCTAATTAATATTTATCTAGTTCTCATCTCCGCCCTTATCTCCGCTAATTCCGTTATCTCGACTAGTATAGAAACGCTTACTATCTCTATTTATTTATATCGCTAGTATAACTATAGCTCTAGTAAGTATATAAGTCTTCGACTAGTAAACTATAAAGAAGGATTTATTTATATTCGCTACGTAGTTATAGAATATAGAGAAAGAAATAGCTAGGAAGAAGTATATCGATCCTACTAATAAAGTCCCTTAGTACTATTATAGTAGGTTAATATTGCTCTTATAGGAAAATATAAAGAAATTACTACTATACCGACTAGGATAGTATTACCGTATTAATACTATCGAGGATAAGGAGACTATATATAGCCCGCTTTATAGTATATTATACGAAGAATTAAAAGTCTTATATAACTATTTAAAAGATAATCTTAATAAGGGATTTATTTAAGTATCGATATCGTAGTACTCCTTACTAGTACTATTCGTTAAGAAACTAAGGGATAGCCTACGCTTCTATATAGGCTATAGGAAACTAAATAAGATTACGGTAAAAAATAGATATCTAATCTCTTCTATTTAGAAAATACTCGACTAATAAAATAAAGTAGTAGTAAATACTAAACTCGATATTATTTCGGCTTTTAATTAGCTCCGTATCGAATAAGGCTATAAGTAGAAAATCGCCTTCTATATCCGGTACGACCTCTTCGAATATAAGGTTATATCTTCCGGCCTCTATAACGCCTTATTAACCTTCTAGTAGTTTATTAATAACGCCCTTCGACTATTCCTCGATATATTTTATACTATCTATTTAGATAATATATTTAGATATTCTAACTCTATCGAAGAATACCGCTATTACGTTTGTTAAGTAATAGACGCCCTTTTTAAAGCTAGCTTATATATAGATATATTAAAATTAGAATTTAAAATAATAACTATTAAGTATCTAGGCCTCGTCGTTAGTACTAACGATATCTATATAAATAAAGAGAAGATCGAAGCTATATACGACTAGCCTATTCTAGCTAATATTAAAGATATATAGTCCTTTCTCGGCTTTATAGACTTCTATTACTATTTTCTTCGAGACTTCGTATATATTATAAAGCCTATAGTCCTATTAACGTATAAAGATATATTCTTTATATAAACGGTAGTCTACTAAGACTCCTTTAAATAGCTAAAAACCGCCTTCGTCTCTATATTTATACTAGTCTATTATAATCCGGACTTATCTATTATAATCGAAATAGACGCCTCCGACTATATTACTAGAGGTATTATATTATAGCTATATACTAACGGTATATAGAAGCTAGTTACCTACTTTTTAGAGAAGATGACCCTAGCTAGGTATAACTAGAAGATTTACGATAAAGAACTTCTCGCTATTATAAAGGCTTTTAAATTATAAAAACTAGAGCTAGAGGGCTACTAGTTTAATAAGAAGCCTATCTATATTATTACTAATTACTATAATCTATAATTTTATATGTCTACTAAATAACTTAACCGCCGCTAAGCCTGCTAAAGTAAGTTCTTTAGTAGGTTTAACTTCGAAATTATATATTACTTTAGTAGATAAGAAATAAAGCTAGATTTGCTTATATATGGCTTTATTAACCTACTATTATTAGATAAAGATTTATATATTAAATATAACCACTAACCTATAGCAAAGCTATATAATCTAGCCGTAGATCTTCGATCCGCCGCCTACGAGATCTTCTCCTTAGGGTTAGGGTTAGGGTTATGGTTACGTAACCCTAAGGTAAATAATTACAATTCTCGAAGAACCGGATAATTTTACGACTTCTATATTTTTTATAATAATAACTCTTAGGGTTAAGACTAGGATAAGAATTATAATAAACCTTAATTTACGAAAGCGTATATTAGTACTATAAGCGATAATATAGTTATATTTACTATAGAAACTCTTAGCGCCGAGACTTTAATTAACGCCGAGAGTATTACTAAGCGGCTTTAAGATATCTTAATTTAAGATATTCTCTTCTAATAAATAAAAGAATATATTTATAGTAAAATAGATCCTTTTATAAATTTTTTATTATCTCTTTTAGATTATAAAATTAAAGATAGTTTCTCATTTTATTATAACTATCTCTCTATACTAGAAGCTAGAGAATCGGAAAGCCGCTTTATATTAATATTATCTATATATACTATACCTATTCCGCTATAGGCTATTTTGGGATTCTAAAGACGTTCTACTTTATTAGCTATAGTTACTACTAGCTATAAATATATAAGGATATTAAACGATATATCGGTATCTACTATATCTACTTCTAAACTAAATCTTTAAAATACGCTAAATAAAGGCTCCTACGATTTCTATTTATACTAACTATTTAATAGAAGAGTATAATAATAGACTTTATTACTAGCCTATCTAATAGCTCTAGATATAACTCGATTTTTATTATTATCGATCGATTAACTAAGATATAATATATTATACTATTAATATATAAGAAAGGATAGTTAAACGCTTAAATAGTCGCTAATACCTATCTTACTTATATTTAGAACCTTTATAGCCTTCTAGATCCTATTACTTCCGACTATAGTATATAGTTTATTTCTAAATTCTAGAACTACTTATATAAGCGTTTATATATTAAATATAGCCTATCGACCGCTCGTTATTTCTAAACTAATAGATAGATTAAATATCTTAATAAAGTCCTCGAAGGATATCTCCGATTATATATAAACTATAAGTAAGATAACTGGAGCCTCTAGCTCTCTATTACTAAATTTATAATAAATAACGCCCCTTCTTAAACTACTAGATTATCGCCGTTCTAAGCTAGTTGTAGTTATAATCCTTATCTCGGTAGTAAATCTTTAATCCTATTAGAAGAAGACCTACTACTAGACTATAATACTTAAGTCCAGATTAATTATTCATAAAGTCTCGAGATATATCTTATTAAATAGATATAGTATTAGTAATCTTATATAGAAGACTTAGCTAACTAATATCGCCGATCTACTTCTATCTATTATATCGGTAAAAAGATCTTCTTATCGCTTAAAGAAATAAGTACTAATTAACTAAACGCTAAGGTCGGTATTAAGAACTCTAAACTATATAAGATCGTTAAGATCGTATTACTATACGCGTACTAATTAAAGTTGCCTAATTTAATATATATATATATATAACGTCTTTTATATCTCTTTACTAATCCTAGTACTAAAGATAGACACATCTAGTTAACGATACGAGCCGCCGCTACCACTAGTTATCGATAGAGATAAAGAATAGGAAGTAGAAAGAATACTAGATATAAAAAAGAAGGATAAGAATGTCTAGTATAAAGTAAAATAGATTAGTTATAATAGATCTATATAGGAAGCCTTTAGAAACTTTACTAATATAAAGGAAGCGGTAGAAGAATTTTATTATAAGTATCCTCGTAAGCTACGACCGCGTATCGTTAACTTAGTAACGCTAATATAACTAAGTATACTATTATTAGTCGCTATAATTATAATACTTCGCTTAGGAGGATATAGTACGCTATAGACGTCGTCTACTTAAGAGGGGGGTACTATTACGATCTTAGCGACTTCTATATAAAATCGTATTACGTAACCGAACTATATAACTAATCTATATAACTAAGTCGGATCTCCGATAAGCGGATAAAAGTATCTCTTATAGAAGAACCTCTTCCTTTTATTCTCTAACTCGTTATTAAATTAGATAGCTACTTAATCGATATCTTAATATAATCTAACTAGACTTCTAGATTAACCTCTTAACGCTAGCGTAAAATACGTAGTACGTCGATAGCGATAGACTAAGGCCGTAGATAAGACCGCCTATTAAATATTAGTCGCGAGATAGTTAAGTATATAGTACTCTCGAAGGCGGTAGTTATATATATTACGTTATAGAAGATCGACGTTAGTTAGTAATAGAAACTACTCTAGTCGCGGGGTTTACTAGGGTCTAGATTAGGCCGACTTAGGCCCTAATTCGGTATCGAATCGAGTACTAAGCCTACTAGACAATTTCGATATTCTCTATTACTAACTTCGGTAGCGCGTTCTATAAATTACGTTATCTATTATCTAGCTTCTTAACTTTAGGCCTAGTTTATAATTTTACTACGGATTAATATATAGTTATTTATTAAGCATTCTATATAGACTACCGCTCTAGTATATAATCCGTATAGTATTTCGATCGTTTAATATTAAGTTTACTAGTCGTTTTAGCTAAATATATATCCTTTCGTCGCCGAGGGAGTTAGTAGTATTAATAGAAAATATATTATCTTAATCGTCGGTCGACTTCGCGTTACGTCTCGAGTATCCTAAGAGGCTCGTATTACCGTAAATATCCTACGAGTAGTACGCCGCGTTAGTCGGGATATATACTAGCTTCTATTCGCATTTACTCCTAGTAGACTTCCTAGTAGAAGTACTATAAATACGAACAACTAGTTTATATTTATCTATAGATAGCTCCTAGATAAAAAGAAAATACCTTAATTTATTCTAGCTAACTTATCGGTCTATATAGAGTATTTCCGTATATTCTAATACTATACTATCTTTCGTATACGTAATATTCGCTATATCCGATAATCTACTCGAATTACCTATATACTATACTCTAGGGTCCTTAAAGTAACCGCCTCGTTAACCTATATCCTCGTACTATAGCGGGTCTAGTCTACTAGCTATCGTATAATTCTTATTAGTTACTACTAGGATATAGGCTAGTTAGTTTAGCTATATTGCGTAGCTTATTATTACCCGCGTTACGCTTAGGCAATTATAGTTATATATCTATTATAGGTAGGCTTATATCTATATTGCTATCTTTCGATTACTTACTATATAGTACTATGTTTACTACGACTTCTTAGCCCTATATCTAGAATCGTCTATCGTATAGGGGGTTTATACTAGAACGCTTATCTATAGCCTTATTGCTTTAGTTACTAGTTACGTAACCGAACTATTATACGCTTAAGCGCTAGATCTCCTACTTCGTCTATTTATTAGTTAGTTAGGCCCGACTCGATTAACGACCTAGTTATAAGATAGGTATTTAAGGTCGTATCCTTTCCTTACTACCATCTCTTTTAATATTAACTATTAATCTATACTAGAATATCTATTCTATATATATATATATATACCCTCCTATATATAGTATATTATTCCCTTCGCTAATGCCCTATTCTAACTTATATATAGGCCGTACTATATATCTTAGCCGTCGTAGTCGACTAGTATTAAGCTTATATACGTAGATACCCGTTATATAACGTAACTCTAACGGCTCGCGTTAGGGTTAGCGGGTATAAGTAGCTCTCTACTCCTATTCTTATATCCGCTAGCCCTAACGTATATTTAATTTCGCTACCTTCCGTTAGCTTCTCTACTACTCTCGTTATAAACCTATTACCTACTACCTTCGCTAAGATAGTAGTCTCCTTAAAGATCTAAGATTAGGATTAGGATAACCGTCTACTTATCTAAGCCTTAAACGATAGTAAAGACGTCCCTAGATATATTATATAAAATCTATATAGTATAGATAAGCCGCTTCTTAAGATAGTAGTATAGAAGCTTCTTCTATATCTTAAGAGAAATTTTTTATTTAATCGGTTAAGCGGTAAGTAATATCGCTAGCCCGTTAAAGGGACGTATAAGTAGGAGAAGGAAAAAGTATATACTATTACTAGTAATCTTTAATATCCTACTATACCTAGGCGTACGCTATTAGTGCCCGACTAGTACTATAAAACTCCTAACGATCCTCTAAAGTAGTACGTTAAAGATATACTTCCGTAGAATAGTAAAGATCTATAGTCTATTTAGTATATCGCCTCGTATAGAAGGAGATTAGGGATAGGTATACCCTATCTACCGATACGAATACTAAAGATAAAGACGTAGCCGAGACCGAGACTAATAGATCCTAGTAACCTATATATAATAAACTAGAAATATTCGACGCGCTACACCCTTTAAAGGTTAATTAGTCCGAGATTACGTTATAGTCTAGTACTATCGAATAGTAGCTGCCTTTAACGGTAGAACTAGAGGTACTAGGCTTAAATTAGTCTATCGTAGAATCGAAGGCTCCTAATAATATTAGTATAAAGGACTTAGTACGGGTCGCGCTCGTACGAGAGCTATTACTATTACCTAAATAGTAGAAGTACGAATTTTTCGTAGTAGCTAATTCGGATCGCGGTCTTAAAGGTCTTTCTAGATACAAAACCGATCTAATATTCTACTCCCTAGCTATAGAGTTATATAACTACTTAGATACTCGGGTTTCTACTAGTCTCGACTTCCTCGTTAGTAGAAATATAAAGGACTATACTAGGATACCGTCTATATATCGTTAACCGTCTCTATTAAAGTCTTTAAGAAGTATCGATCTTGCTAAGTATAGTACTTCTATAGTCGACGAGTCTACCGAAACCGATATTAGTTAGAATCGGTAGTTACCTACAAACTTAGCTATTAAGTAGACTAAGTTCGATATAGTCGCTCGTAAGGAGTAGGATACTCGCGAGCGTCGTAAACGGATTATCGTAGATAGCTTCTAGAAGAGGATAGAATAATAAATAGTAGACTAGACGGCGGCTATATAAAAAGGTATAGCAGATATCGCTATAAATACGATAGCGATTTAGTAGTATTAGCTAGTAACCGGCCCTATACACCTAGGCTAAGTTTTAAGCCTATATAAGAGGCCTCCTTCTGCATTGTAGATAGGGCACTAACCTCGTATAGTACATTGTTTATATTACACTTCTACAATGCCTATATTGTAGGGCTCTAGTCTTTAGCCTAAGTAACCGTCTTGTTATCCTATTATGCTAAACATAGCTGCCTATATTGCTATAGGTTATGTTACCCTCGGTGGCCTATATCATTACTGCTGGTAGTAGTAGTAGTTTTAGTTTCCGTCCTTTATTAGAGCCGAAGGTAGGGCTATCTCTTTATATCTAATAGGTTTAGGTGTGTTAAAGGTAGTCTCTAGGTACGAATAGCTATAACCGAAGCGAGGGCACGATAAGAGCCTACGATACGGACGATACCGAAGTATCTTAAGGGGCTATTACAACAAGCAGAGAAACCTCTTAACGAGGGCATCGCTTTAACCCCGAAAAGCTACAAACCCTTAGGACTGTTACAGCTTAGGGCCTAGTCTATAGCTATAGCTAGCTTCTAAGGACTCGGCTCCGGGTCGAAGACCTATTTAGCACCGCTTGCTCGAGATAAGCCCCGCCTAAGGAGGAGATAGACTAATCACCTATCGGCCTTGCTTAGTTTGCTAAGACTATTAATTAATAGCAAATACGGATTGTAGGTCGGATAGCCGGGGAGTCCCCTATTAATCGGGTAGGGCGTTCCTAGATTCGCAGCCTCGCTTAGACAGTGCTTAGCCTTCTATTAGAAAAAGAAGGCTACCGCCCCCCCCGCCTAGCTAAAGGAGATACGAGCTAGTTTCTAGGATCTAGGTATAAATAGAGATTGCAGTCTCTCCCTCCGAGCGGCTTTTATCCAAAATCTACTAAACTTAGCTCCTAGAGGTAGTTAGGCGACCCCTAGGAGGCTAAATCCTAATGCTACCCTAGGGGTAATACTAGGAGAAACAGCCTAATATACTACTCTCTCGTATAGCAATATTATAACAAACTAAACAGACTAAAGTCACTAAAAACACATTCGTATAGCATTCCATTTCAACTTTATATAGTATTCTATTTCAACTATTTTAACTATTTTATAACAATCGAATAAGCTCTAGCTCTAGCGAAAACGAACATCGAGAATTAGCGGAATCCTCTAAATCCGAAAACGCCCCTAATCCTATTAACGAAGAAATTAGGCGGCGACTAGTTAATATAAGTAAGCCTCCTGCGCCCTCTACGCTAGAGGCGCTCTATACTGTCCTTATAAAAATAATAGAGAAGCAAACTAAGCTTCTCCGTTAAAACAAGCGTCGCCCGCTAGAGCTAGGGAGTAGGGCAAATCCCCTATTCGAAGGGTAGAACGCTATAGCACATATTAAGCGCTTTAAGGAAGGCTTAGTTAATTACGAGCTCGACAGAGAATCCGACTAGTACAAGATTCGGTCCTTTACGAGGACTACCTCCTCTAAGCTTTACCGAACCCTTAAAACCCTAGTTAGCTACCTAGAAAAGGACGACAAGTCTAATACTAACTAGGAGACCTTTAAGATAGCCTTTATAAGGGAGTATCGGAAGCGCGATAGCCGTCGCATTAAAGGCAGTCGTACGTAGCTCGAGTCTCTCTACTTAGTAAGGCGTACTAAGGATAACGACCTAAAGGGGTATATCCGCGAGTTTGTCGAGTTAGCGGATAGTATCGAATAGAGTGACCTCGAAAACTCTTAGAGAACAAGGCTGCTCCTCTAGGGGTTGCCGTAGCCTATAGCTTAGCGTATCTTCCGTCGCTACAAGCTTAGCGAGGCCGATCCTAAGAGCTTTAGGAAGTACAAAGAGATCCTAGTGTATATTAAGGCCGACATTAATAGCGTAGCCGATGCGAGGAAGTTTATCTACGGCGAAGACCGGAATAACCTAGCGCAGGTTAGGAAAGAAGCCTTAGTAAGCAAGGGACCTAAGTTCCTTCCTAAATCGCAAAGTAGTCCTAAGACCGTAACTCCTACTGTTACTAAGCACTCTTAGGATATCGCGGACTTAGCTAAATCCCTAGCCTAGCTAAACCTAAATACGAAAGCATTATAGCGAGTTAGGGAGGTTATTAATACTACTACACTAGGCGATATACTACTAGTCTACTAGGTTTTAGATCCCAACTACCCTAAAGCCCCTTTAGTAGATGTCTACGCTATGCGGAAGATCTATTCTAACTTAGATAGCAAGTGCTAGATGTGTAGCGGGTTTAAACATGTCTAATCGTCCTACCCTATCTAGAAAGAGCTTCTTAAAAGGAAGCTTATTATGCAAGTAAATGGCCGATTCCACTATATAGACACCGGCGACAAGATTGATTTCGAATAGGATCGGAGAGCCCCGAAGCTGCCTTAGCTAAAGACCCTTCTAGAAAAGAAGTACGGCGGTAAGATCGAGTTTAAGGACACTAGGAATAGTACCCTCGCCGCTATTGCTAAACGAGAAACTTAGAAGGTTAGGGCAAAACAGGTTAAGGAGCGAAGCAGTAACGGTACTACTAAGCCTATTAAGGTCAACTTTGTTTCTTAGGATCCGGACGCAGTTACTAACGTTTACGCGGTTACTAAGAACAGTGTAGATGTCTACGCTGCTATACGGTCTTAGACCTAGTCCTAAAGCAAGGGTAAGAGCCCTTAGAACCCTACTCGCCCTAGTACGGCAGCCCTTACTAGGGTACTAAAGAACAAGGCAGCCGATAAAGCTAAGCAATAGCGAGAGTTAACCGCTAAAACTAAGACTCTCTAGACAGCTATAGACCGTGCTGCCTAATCTAGCACCGCACCTAGTACCGTACCTAGCACCCTACCTATAGAGAGCCTAGTCGTCCTAGAGACTCTAGAGGTCGACATAGAGGATGTTGCTACCGATATTAGTAGTACCCTAGGCCTAGCTAACCTACCGGCCTATAAGCGAAAGTCATCCGATCTAAAGAGCTTTCGCTTTAATAGGTATATAAAAAAGTATAGTACTAGCCTAGCTAACTCCTTAGATACAAAGGTAAACGCTCTCTTCTAGGCTTTATAGTTCCTAGACCTTAAGTCTAATATATCTATAGGGGAGCTACTAGTATACGGTTTGCCTACTAACCTGTTCTAGAGCCGAATCCCTAACGATGCTACCTTTATAAAGGATCTCGCTACCCTCCGACGAAAACAGGGACGAGAAGACTATATCGACGTCTCTTCCCTATAGTTCCTTCCTAAATTTTCAGGTGCCTAAGAGTTAGTAGAAGGCGAATCGGTAACCTACGAGAACTAAGAGACTATCGATAATGCTAACGAAGAGGGAGTTAAGGAGATAGGCCGAGGGGATAGTAATAATCCCGACTCTGCTCTAGTTTTAGTCTCTATTAAGGCAGTCCGGTTTACTAGCTAACAAATCGGCCGAGTAGGACCTCCTCGACCTAAAGAACTTTACTCTATCCCTAATAATGTAGACCTTTCCGCAGTTACCCGTTCCTTCGCCGTCGTCCCTACTATCTATATTTAGGTTACTATCGGGAGCTATAGTTAACAGATATTAGCAATGCTTGATAATAGTTTAAAGTCACTTATTATAAGTAAGCGCTAGGCTAAACAGCTCAGACTGCTAATAAATAGAGACATTTCCCTTAGTATATAGGGAGTGAATAGGGAGGTTGCGCTAGTAGGTGCCTGCTATAATATTATAGTAGACGCTTTCGGTATATGCTTTTCCTTTACCTTCTAGATTGCCGCCGACCTAAACACGCTAATCATTCTAGGTCGGCTATAGTCTCGTATAACTCGTAGTGTCTAGCGCAACTGCGACGATAGCTCCTAGGAGGGAACTATCGCTAACTAGAAAGGCAACCGAGTCGTATTTACTAGTTATATCGGCAACACTAGCTGCAAGTCCTACGAGGATATCCTTACTGCTTCTAGACGGTCTTCGGGAAACGCTACGGCGCGGTTGTAAGACCGGCAATCTACGCTATAAGTTAGTATAGCTTAAATAGGTCATTTCTAGAAGTGCGCCGTTCCGTACGTTAAGGCAAGTTTCTAGGTTCTATACTAAGAAGACGAATGCTCGAAGCGATAGCGAGTATAATACAACGACTACCTAATGCCCGAGTTAAGGTAATAATGCTGTTATAAGTATTACTACCGGACGCGGGTCTACCCGAACTAACTAATTAGAGCGCGAGTCTAATGCTACCCCGGGGGTATTATTACGAATCTAACGTTTTCGCCGGCGTTATAAATTAGGACTACTAACTATACACCTATCGACTTAAGGAAACTTCTAAAGAAGTTTACGCGCTGTTTTGTTGCGCTAATCTCTAAGCCTAGCGACAAAGAGAGCGAGCTCGGGTTCGATAATCGATTAGTATATACACCCTATATAAAAGGGTAGCCGATAAGATCAAGCCCGTAAAGGGCAGCGTATACATTACCGATAGGTCCAATCCTAGCGGAAATCCTAACTAGCGACAAAAGTGCCTTAATTAGGAGGCGATACTACTACCTAGGGATAGTCCGTACGATTAGAAATATATTACTAAAAAGTTTTCTACTATCCCTAGGGGGTTAAGGCTAATAGAAGAGAGGCTTGCGAAAATAAAACCTAGTATCGAGCTTTTAGATCGTAAACTAGAGTTGCTATACGAGCTTCTCTACAATCGCGAGGCTATATTAGCATATAACTTTACTTACCTAGGCAGAATCAATCCGGAGGTTGCCCCTCCGTAGAGGATCCGAACAATCGAATATAAGCCTTAGGCCTACCTAGGTTTCAAGCTAAACCTAAGCCTACGAGGTATAGTCGAGGATATAATATAGCAACGCGTAAAGGCCGGCATACTTAAGCCTTCCTATGCCTCGTATCGTAATCTATACTTCCTAGTTTAAAAGAAAACAGCTCCTAGGGAACTAAAGAAGTACCGTCTAATTAACGCTATATAAAAGTTTAACGTAGTTACGATTAGAGATGCTAACCTTCCTCCGGAGACTAATAGGTTCTCGGAAGCTTTTGCTAACTATGTTATAGCTTTACTAGTTAACGTTTTCTCGGGCTACGACTAAATTCCTCTCTACCCTAATAGTCGGGACCTTACTAGTTTCGAGATACCTCTTAGGCTATATAGACAAACTACCCTTCCCTAAGGGGCAACTAACTCCGTAGCCTAGTTCGTTCGCATTATAAACCAAGTCCTCGCGGCCTATATCTCCTATGTAGCGATGCCTTTCCTCGACGATATCGGTATTAAGGGCCCTAAAACTAGGTACGACAATAAAGAGGTAGAGCCTAGCATCCGTAGGTTCTTTCTCGAATACATTTAGAACCTCGATAGTGTCCTCTACGACCTAGAGCGAGCTAACCTAACGGTGTATAGGGAGAAGCTTTAGCTCCTATACAAACGAATAAATATTGTCGGGTTTGTAACTAATAAGAACGGCCGCTATCCTAATAATGCACGGGTCCTAAAGATAGTATCCTAGCCGGATCCTACCTGTTAGAAGGATGTCCGAACCTAGCTTAGAGTAGTCTCCTACTTCCGTATCTAGGTCGAGAACTTTGTATTAGTATATAAGCCCTTATACGCCTTGCTTAAGAAGGATGCTAAATTCGAATAGACCTCCGTTTACTAAGCAGCTAAGGATACGGTAACTAAGGCGCTCGTTAGTACACCTGCCCTAACATCTATTAACTACTTAGAGGGTGCGGGTTTGATAATTATTGCTATCGACTCGAGCGGGGAAGGCTATAGCGAGATACTAATATAGTGTAACCGTAAGGAGCTATCCTTACGTTATCCTATTAGGTACGACTCCGGACTATAGAAACCGATCGAGGCCCGATACGATACTAGTAAGCGAGAATGCCTTAGAGTCTACAAGGCTCTAAAGAAGTTCCGACTATAGCTTTTTAGTATGTTCTTTCGCTTAGAAATCGATGCTTAGACGCTAGTCTATTAACTTAACTATATAGCCTCCGACCTGCTAAACTCTGCGATAGCTCGGTAGGTTGCCTAGATCTATTTATTTGATTTCGATGTCTTCTACGTTCCTAGTAAGAAGTACACTAGACCGGATAGCCTTTCTAGAAGGCCCGCTATAGAAGAGGATATCGCCGAGATAATAGAAGAAGAGGATGTCGATACGGTAATTAACCGCACCTTCTTCGCTACCTTCTATATTAATGCTATACTAGCGATTACTAGGCCTACTGCCGACGACTAACCTAGCGACTAACCTAGTAACTAGCCCGACGAGAGCCCTACTACTAACGATAACGACTAGGCTAAAGCTAAGGCGGATAAACTAGAGAGGGATGATATCCTTAATAGGGTCTACTCCGACGACTCCTATTATATCGCCTACTTCCTAACCTATGCGAAGAAAGCGCCTAGCCTATTAAAGAGTTAATACCGTCGGGTTATTCGCTATTCTCGACGATTCCTAGTTAAAGATCGAATCCTTTAGCGATAAGCGATAGTTAATGCGCCTCTCTAGCGTATTATTAACGACCTAGCAGCCCGATAAGAGATCCTTCGTTCCGTTTACGATAAGCTCGGCTACCGGGCGGCGGAGGGCACCTTCGATGTCCTTCGTCGGCGCTACTAGTAGGATAGCGTATAGGCCGATATCTCTCGCTACTATAAGAGCTGTCCTAAGTGCAATTTTAGGAATAGCTACCGTCGGCTAGGCGAGCTGCGTATCCCCGCTGCCTAATTAGTTAGTAAGCGATAGTACGGTAATAGGGTTTATCTAAGCCGGAATAATAGCCTCTATATTATTCGGGAAGGTCTTTCTCGATAGCCTAAGGCCTATTATTTCTATAAGGGCTGCGGCGCTATTAATGCTCGTAATATAGCTACCTTCCTGTTTAAAGATCTCTTTTGCCGCTAGGGAACGCCCTACGAGATTATCTTAGACAACGCTACGAACAATATAGCTAAAGAAGTTTAAGCACTACTTATTTCGTATAGGGCGAAGAACGTTCGTATCTCCCCGTACTATCCCTAGTCGAATGCTATTGTTAAGCGTAGCTATCGGTCTTTAATCGATGCCCTATCTAAGATAACTAATAGAGGGGATAGGTCCGTTCCTATCTCTACCCGCGTTCCGGCCCTTCTCTAGGCGGATCGAACTACTATTGTCGATACGACTAGACTTACGCTAGTAGAGCTTATAATTAGGAGGGACGCCGTTCTTCCTATTAAGTTGTCCTATCGTACGTATAGCGTTTACGACTAGGGGTCTGTTCGTACTAGAGCAGATCTCCTTGCCCTACGCGCTAAGGCTCTTAAGGACATAACTACTACTTCTTAAGAGGGTCTTGCTCGACAACGGCGCCTCCGTAAAGAGGCTAAGCAGTATTTTGATAACTATAATGCTGTTAATTAGGAGCCTCTAAAGGTTAGCGATATAGTTCTCCTATACCGGTCCGAGTTAGAGTATAGTTACTCCTATAAGCTAGCCTTTAAATAGAAAGGGCCTTATAGAGTATAGGAGGTCCTTTACGATAGTTCTACGTACCGGCTTTAGGAACTTAATAGTGCTACCTTAAAGCACTCGCACCCCCGGGCTAACCTAAAGAAGGTCGTCGAGTTAAGAGAGCCTACCCGTCCTCCCCCGACCGAGGAGGAAGTTAATGCCTCTATAGACCCTCTACCGACCTTAGATACCTATCGAGAGGAGGATCCTACCGCGATTATAGATCCTGTTCTGCCCGACAACTATACGCATCCCTAGATACATCTTAGTAAGCTATTAGGAATAACTTATAAACAAAGGGAGGGTTATATACGTATTAATTGCGCGTAGAGCATTTCCGATATTAATTCCGATAGTAAACTAGACTTCTAGCTATCTAACTCTAACTCCGAGGAGGAGCTCGACTAGTCTAGCGACGAAGACCGCCTAGAATTATAGCTAGATCCCGAGACTAAATAATTGCTTGCTCTTCCTTGCCTCTATCTACCTCTACTACGTTGCTTCCTTGCTCTTATTAATTGTTCTCCGCGCTGTTAATGCAGTGCCGCCCTATAGCTTTAGTCCTTACTACTTATTCCTACGGTGTTAATGCTTATAGTTGTTGCCCTCTTTTGCTTTTACTTTGTCTATTGTTTTGCTCTTTAACCTTCGAGATGTTGCTATAACTTCATTCCTTTGCTCTTGTTTCCTTAGATAGAACTATACGAGGCGTGTTTTCCTAATAACACCCCGGGGGTAGCATTAGGAAAACGGCCGAACCTAACCCTCTCCCTTCCTAGCTCTTAGATAGATATAGCAACCTAGGCCGATAGCCTCTAAGAATAGGGACCTTAGGCTATTAAGCTTAGCGTTTAGGAGAAGGAAGAAGGAAGAAGGTAAACGCATAGACTACCTTTACGTGCTTGCTAATATAAAAGGTAATGCTGTCATGACGGTATAGTGCTATAGGCTAACGCACTAACGAATTAGCTGCGCTAGGCCTAGGCGACTTGCTCCTCGTTACCGAGTATCTCTAGAGAAAAGCTAATGCTACCCCGGGGGTGTTATTAGTCCCGCTAGCTTTACTACTATAGATTTCTACTAAGGACTCGAACTAACTAGTTACATTTCGAGTGCGCGAGAATCTACGATAGCTAAAGGTTAACAAAGGCGCGTAGTCGCTACTAGTAATTAGCTAGATCGATTGTTAAACTTTAGCCTGCCCTAACAATAAAGAGGTCTCGTATATAGCTTTACTTTTATATGTAGCCGTTATCCGTTTGCTTTACTAGCGCGGAATACACGGACTACGTTACCTTCGCACTATATTTAAAGCGAGCTTCCTAAGCTCCTTCTTCTACTCGATTACTAACTAACTCGCTACCGCCTAACTACCCCCCCCCCTTTCTATCTAAACCCTTTAATTATTATTGTCAAGCAACGAACACACTTGCAAACTCGTTTACAACCTACTTCGGTCGACTATGTCTTCCGGCGCCCCGAATCCGCTAGGCGCTAGCAGTAGCAACGACCTACCTACCCCTATTAACCTAAGCCTAGCCGCCCTAGTTCCGATCGAAGCCCTATCCGATAGCGCCTTAGCTGCTACAACTAGCCTCGAGCACTGCTTCTAGATCGTTACCGCCCTTAAAGACCCTTAAGAGAAGATCTAGAACGCTCGCACCCTACTACGCGTTATTAATAGGAACATTAAGAAGGCTACTATCTTAGTTGCGTACGGTATAAACAACTTGCGTTAGTCTATCGGTAAGCGTATCTTTAAGCGCGAGGTTCTTAACGATATAGATATCGAACAAGCCTTTCCTATCGTCTATAGCCTCGAGACGGCCGGTACCTAGATTCGTTTGCGCTTTAAGACCCTCGACTAGGCCTTCGAATATTAGGGAGGACTAAGTAGTCTTCCGAAGAGCCTTGTTAACTTCGCCTACGGTAGATAAGAGCGTACTAAGCAGGTCTCTTCGTTTGTTAATAAGTACAAGGTCCGTCGTTAAGGCGCCGAATACCTTTCCCGTACTATAATCTATCGCGTATCTACCGCTAGTAAGAAGGTAGGCAAGCAGCTACTTAACTTGTCCTTTACGCTTAACGACTTTACGATAGCCTACTAGAAGAAGCACTACGATGCGATTATCTAGGTCGATCTTAACGTATAGACAACTAAGGATCTACTAAAAGAGAAGGGCTATCGCATTAATAGTATAGGCTTTATTGTTAAAGGTTAAGAGGCTCCTATCGTTAATATCCTTAAACGCAAGGCTCTTCGCCTAGAAACCGAGGCCGATACGGCTACTAGTCTTGCGCTCGCTGCAGAAATGTAGGCTAAAGATCGTCGCTCGACCCGTAACTATAAGGTCCCTTAAGAAGTTTAAGACGAGCGCGCTAAGGCCGAAGCAGCGCGTAAGAAGGCATTGCATGCTCGCTAGGCCCTCCGTAAGGCTACTAAGAAATACAGCACTCCTTCTAGTACCGACTATAGTACTAACTATAGTACTAACTATAGTAACTCGGATATTAACATACTAGATGCACTACTAGAAGATGTCTCCTCCGAAGGCTCCTTTAGCGAGCGTAGAGATAGAGGCCTCTCGCCGATCCTGTTAACTAAGAACATCTATAGTTCTTGCAAGGGCGACTCTATTGCGTACCTTATTACTAATATCGATATAGTTTCTAAAGCCGATATAGGCAAAGCTCCTACCGCCCTATCTATCTATTAATAGCTCGACGACCTTAGCAAGCTAGGTAAAGAGCGGTTTACTATATATACTAACTATATTAAGAAGGCTACTAAGGTCTGTAGTCTCTATGCTAGTACTAAGGCGAGTGTCCTCGTCGGTCGCCTATTAAAGATTAGTCGCAAGGTTGCTAATTAGGATGCCTTTACTGCCCTTAAGACTAGTTATACTAACTAGTTTCCTAGACGTCCTACTACCGCCCCGACCTCCCTAGGACTCTACGCATTTAACCCTACTAGCACTATTACTCGCGATCTTACGCTAACTAAGCGTCGCTATAAGTTAATTACTAGCATTCTCGGATAAGGCACCTCCTTCGACCGCTTTCGTTAGACTAGCAATGCTATCTTCCCTTGAGTCTTCGGTTAGATATAGTCGCCTCGTAGAGCGTACCTCCCTCTTATCGTCGACCTAATATAGGAGGAGTTTCGTATATTCTTTTAGTATATGCGTAAACTGCCTAAGTCTAAGCAGGAAGGCTGCAATGCCCTTTAGACCTATAGAGTAAGCAACTAAATCGTCCGTTAGCATCCCGCCTTATAGCTCTTAGCCGTTGCCCTTCGACCTAATTACGTATACGAGCTTATCTCCGTCCCTAAGCCTACTAAGTACTTTAAGGTAGGTAATAGCGGTTATAAGAACTACCCTGCTAAGGAGACTTCTTGTCTCGGACAAGATGTAGTTAAGCTCGTAGCTAGTAAGGGTACTAGCTATCTGCGTATTAAGGTTTCTCTTATATCTAAAGATAAGACCGCCTATTTAACTATTATCGAGGGAATGTACGAACTAGAGGTCTTCGAGAACTAGGTTAAGAAGCTTAATGCCCGTAGCCTAGTTCTACTAAACAAGATTAGTAAGCTTACTAATAAGCACCTTACTAACGACGACCTCGGCTACATGTTCGATAGTTAGCCTAACGAAAGCGAGGCAGCTTAGTAGATCCTTAACCCTCTTAAGGAATGCGAAGTCTCTGTTTAGATACTACACCTTCCGTATAGCGATCTAAAGCCCGAGAGCGACCGTATATTAATCGACCTAGGCTACTCTTGTATTATCGACAGCACTAAGATTAAGGGCTACGACAACTTAACCGTCGCTAAGGTTGCTAAGGCGTACCGCAATCTAACCGCCCTTCTAGGTTCTAATACCTTCGTACCGTTCGCCTTCCCTACCGCTATCTTAGTCGAAGGCCTTAGTTACATTTCCGATGCCCTAGTCGGCAGAATTCCTTAGTCAAGTTACGTTGTTTAGAACGAAGTTAAACAAATCCTCTAGTTTAGTAAGGAGGAGCTTAGGGACTATCTGCGCGAGTAGGAGAAGGCTATATAGGACAAGGCTGCTAATCTCCTCGTTAATTAAGCTTACTTCGAGGTAGAGTACTTTAGTACTAATAGCTTCAACACCTGCGGAGGAGCTTAGGACAGTCGACTAGCTAATAAGGTTATTGCTAGTAAAGATTACGGTACATTAAAGTAGCAGTAAGTTAGCGTAGTAGATTAGATACTTAGGAAGTTGTTTTTGCATATTAATAGAGTCTAGGAATAATGCTACCCTAGGGGTGTTATTGCGGAGTCTCTAAAAGATAGCCTTAGCTAAGATGCCTAAGGTTACTGTATAACTGTTTGTTTTAAGCGCACAATGTGAAGCGTGTCTAGTCAGACACGAAGAAAGGGAGGGATATTAGCTAGTAACCGGCCCTACACACCTAGGCTGAGTTTTGAGCCTATATAAGAGGCCTCCTTCTACATTATAGATAGGGCACTAACCTCGTACAGCATATTGTTTATGTCACACTTCTATAATGCCTATATTGTAGGGCTCTAGTCTTTAGCCTAAGCAACCGTCTTGTCATCCTATTATACTAAACATAGCTGCCTATATTGCTATAGGTTATATTACCCTCGGTAGCCTATATTATTACTGCTAGTAGTAGTAGTAGTTTTGGTTTCCGTCCTTTAGTAGGCTATCGACTATATAGTTACGTAGACGCTAAGTAATAACGACTATAATAGGAGCACCGCTATACTTTTAGTTACCCTTACTAAATTAGTTAAAGCGGCCGTTTATATCGTATAGCCCGATACGATCTAGGAAACGGTAAATAGCTATACTACTTCTACTATACCTAAAGTATTATAACCTCTAAATATACTAGTACTATCCCTAGTATATCCTCTATTTCTTCCTATACTATCTTCTAGGATCGCGCCGATAAATACTAGTAACGATACTAAGAACGATAGAAAAAAGATATCGAGTAAAGCCGATAATACTAAGGATAAGGAGGCCGAAAATATAATCGACTTAAAGCGAGGTCTAATTCGCTAGAAATAGACTTAGTCGTTACCGAGTTAGATCGTATCGCTACTAGATCTAAATAAGCCCGAACTTACTATATAACTACTAAACGTATAAGTAGAAATTAAAACCGACGCCCTACCGATCTAGACGTTAGTATCTTTTATCGATTAGATCTCGTCGGTAATATCTAGCTAGTCTAAGTCGACGTACTAAGATATCGAAAACAAAGTAGAGAAGTAGTTATCTAGTAATATATACTCCTATCTCTACGCCGAGAACTTTAAGTTAATATACGATTTTAGACTACTCGATCCTAGGTAGACTTCGCCGCGCGTAGATATTATTCTATCTAATTAGAAATTAAATCGTCTATTAAAGTCCTACTAATTCTATATACTCGTTTAGACGCTTATAGCTTCCGTTACTAGCGCGGACTTCTATATCGGTAGTACGGACGTAGGTATAGGTAAGATAGTAAATACGTTAGCGTAGCTCGCTATAATCTCGATATAGTAGTAGATATAGGATAATATCGGGCTACTAAGTACTAACGCCTATCCTTTTCGGCTAGCGAAGTTATCTAAAAATCCGGGACTTCGGCTAAATAAGAGACTTACGTTCGATCCGGAGATATTAGCTAGCGATATAAAGGCGGTTATCCGCCCTAGCGTCTATATTATCTATATTCCGAAGTAGCTAGTCGAAAACTAGATATATAAGATCGATAACTTTATACTATATAGAGCTATATTCGTATATCCTATAAAAGATTCTAGTAAGCTAATAAAGGATAAGAGACGTAGTATATCTAGTCCGTAGAAATACAACTAGATCGTATACGTTAATAATATTCTTCTATTTTACTATATAGCGGTTCTATCTTAGTTATAACTCGAAGACGTTCTCGGTAAGAAGACTATAGATAAGTAGTAGGTTACGCGATCCGTTCCTATACAGTAGTTACTTTAGTACGACGGTATAGATATAGACCCTTATCTATAGTACTATAAGTAGATTATCTTTACTATCTCGATACTAATAGTTAATATACTAGATTTTAAGATATATAATAGAGCCGAAAATAGAAGTGCGCTAAGAATTCTAATAAGCCCGATTCGAAAGTGCCGCCGCTTCGTATACTTACTACGACTATTACTATCGATAAGTTTTATATTACTAAGACCCCTAGCGCTAAAGAGTAGACTCCTATCGCTAGTCCTATAGGTTATCCTTTCGTTTTCGGCCTTAGCGGTACCCCGTTTAGTAAACTATCTAGGTTAGCCGTAATCCTAACTACCGCGGTATAGAGATACGTTAAGGCCTACGATTAATTAAAAGGGTCGTATCTACCCCGCCTAGTCGCCGTCTATAGCACGATTTAACTTCGTCGACGCGGCGCTATCTACTAACGAGATACGTACTATAGAACTTAACTTCTAGTTTAGTAACTCTAGTACTATCTCTAATTCGGCTAAGTATATTAGTAATTAGGTTTCTAAGTGCTTATAATCCGAATACTCCGACTCGGCCGCGGCTTAAATAGAACTAAGTATTTCCTACGAGTATACTACGGCGCTCGACGTATTTCGCCTCTAGCTACTATAGAAAATAATTCGCCTTAAGAAGACGCTAATAGAGAAACCTATACCCGATACTCCGTAGGTACCGGCTATCGATTTTCTACTATATTCGTACTTTAATATCGGCCTATAATTCAAATCTATAGAAGGTAAGGCATTAAGCAACTAGGTTAGTAAAAAGAAGGCATTAGATAATAAGAAATTTATATATATAGCTAAGATAATGCGGGTCTTTACTATATTTCCGTTACTACTTGTCCTACTATAGGGGGACTAGAAGGAGTTAATTAAAGAACTTAGTACCTTTAATTTATAGGATATTAAAGATATACTCCCTAGGATAAAATAGTATAGCGTATCGAATTACTTCCTCTAGGACTATATACTAATACTATATAACGAGCCGGTTATAGTATTTCTATAGTATATAATCCGAATTAAGCGTAGCAAGTAGCGCTAGTATAGGCATAGGAGTAAGATTGTACTAGCTAGTCTTAAGCCGTAGAATGTTTTCTTAGTAGATATAGTAAGTATCGATCTACCTCTACCTACTAGGTATATAAGACTAATATTTATATAGTACCTCTAGTAGCTAGCCGTATAGAAAGAAGTTACCTAGTATTACGATAATATCCTAAGTACTAGTAATATAGCGTATAGGATCCTAATCGATATATAGAGTAGCTAGACTAATAGTACCCGGGCCGACCTTATCGACTAGTTCGTATCTACGAGGAATAAGAAAGATAGATATAGCGACGAGAAGTAGCTAATATTAGTATATATAAGCTAGATTATAACTAGTATAAACCTTCCCCTTACGGATACCGTTATTATTATCGATAATTACTAGACCCCGGAAGCTAATATTTAAATAGGTAGAAGAGCATCTCGTACGGCCGGCATTTAGCGAGTAGACTTTACGGAGTCGTACCGATTTGTAATAATATTAGTTCTAGTTATATAGGTAGTATAGGTAACAAGTAGATAGGTACGAGCTTAAGATATAGAACAATCGCTCGGATTCGGGAAGGAAGAATAAAAGAAAAAGAGTAAAGTATAATAGGATATAACTATAGCGTACGTAGGCGCTAGTAGTATAGGTAGGAGAGATAGTATATAGGGTCGACGCCGATATAGTATATACGCTATAAAATATAAATATAAGTAAAGTAGGCCCTAATATTATATTTATCCGTGCCTAATGTTTACTACTACTATCGTAGGTACAATTTAGCGATACGACTCGACTACCGACTCGCTATTTAACTTAGACTAACTAAGTCCGCGAATCGGCAAACCTACTTATTTAGAAGCAACCTAGATTACTACTCTACCCTTTCCCTCTCCTCTCCTTATATCTCTATATAGTATATTTTACTATCTCTATAAACTCCTCTACGCGTCGAGTATAAAGTTATTATATACTTATTATTTTCGTAATAGAAACGCAACTTATTTACGTAATTGCTCTAACTCGAGTACTAACCGCTCTCCCTCGTCTTATAATTCTTCGTTCGTCTTCTATCGTATAAATAGCGGTAGTCTATACTTGCGGATATATAGCGCTACCCTACCTAAGATACGAATACTTTATTTAATCTATCTATCCGGTTCCTCTATATTAGGAAAGGCTAACTAGCTACTACGTTTATCGACTCGATTAGGTACTAACGACTTAAACGCGTACTACGACTCTTAACTATTCTTTATCTTATCTATACTGTCGAAACTCCCTATTGTTCTAGCGTCGAGTAGAATATATATGCTATAGGCTCTAGGCTAGGAAATCGAATCTAGTCGACTATATTACGTAGTATATACGATCGGATATTAACGTAACTATAGCTAGAGCGATCGCTAATTAGCGCCCTAGCTAGAACTATACTCGATACTGCGATACTATTAACTACGTAGCGCCGCTACTATACCTACGGAGCTAGATTATAATAAGGGCAAGGCGTAGGCAAAATTAAGCTCGAAATAAGAACTACGCTAGTAGTAAGGAGCCTCGCGAGAAGGTCGCTATAGTAACGGCTAACGCGAGCCTCTAGTAGAATAACAAGCTAAACCTAATCTACTACGTAGCGCCGCTATTATACCTATAGAGCTAGACTATAGTTAGGACAAGGCGTAAGCAAAGCTAAGCTCGAGATAAGTACTATACTAGCGGTAAGGAGTATAGCGAGGAGGACGCTATAGTAACCGCTATCCTTAATAAGGAGAAGAAGAAGAAGAAGGAAAAGAAGAAGTAGAGGAAGAAGAAGAAAAAGAAGAAGAAGGCTATCTACTACGTAGCGCCGCTATTATACTATAGAGCTAGACGATAGCTAGAGTAAGGATAAGATTAAGCTCGATAAGGACTATACTAGCGGCAAGGAGTATCGCGAGGAGGACTTAATAGCAACTACTATCCTTGTATAGAAGAAGAAGCCTAATATAGTCTAGTCGTATTATATATATAGTTTAGTAATAAGAAGTACGAGTACTAATATCTACGACTTCCGACTAGGCTAAAATAAAGCAACCGGACCTTAACTCCTAACCGGACTTATACGTTCGAGTCGACCTTAACTTAATAGTTATTCGATAGAGTAATTACCGCTAGTGCCTTCTACTAACCCGAGCTTTAGGCCGACGCGCGTATCGATAATCTTAACTAGCTTAAAGCTTTATTCCGCATATTTAAGGTCGATACCGCCGATATAAAAAATAGCTAGTAAGAGCCGTTTAGAGTTAAGATTAAGACTCTTATCGGCTTTGCGAAGGTTACCGATAAGGTTAAGGTTCCGCGTTTTAGTAATACTAACTAGGTTAGATTCCGCTTTATCGACTCTAGTATCCTAAATACTATAGCGCGATAGATTACTATAAATAATTACTTCTATTAATACTACGGAATTACCCTTAGATACCTAAATCGTCCGGTACTTAACGTCGGTACGCGCGCTAATTCCTAATACCTACTTGCTAAGCTATATATAGTCCGTCCTAGCTAGCCTTATCGACGCCTACCTAGTAGCGACTAGACTTCTAAGATACTTAAATTTGTAGCTAGGTTTCTAAATCTTAATGCTATGTCTATTACTAGAACTCCTAGTACTAGAGGGAATAGTCTACGACTCTTCCGTCTTGCCGATCCTACTAGTAATTATTAGCTAACTTCGTAAAACTATTTAGCTTCTCGGTAGGTACTAGTATAATTATAGTGCCCGGCCGCATACTAGATACTTGTCGCGTAAGCTATAGCTCTAGTTCGAATTCGAAACCTATTACGCCGTAGAAGGGCTCCTAGAACTTATAGAGCGTTAAGTTTACTAGACCTAGAAGATTTAATAAGTAGTTAGTTCTAATAATTAACCGTAAGGGCAATCGAGGCAATACGCTACTTAGGACCCTAACTAGCGATATACTCGCTCCTAAAAAGTTAATTAACGAAGTAGAATAGTCTATAAAGTTATACGGCATTAATATAGGCTAATATATAAAGCCTACGTAGGAAATCCTACTAGAGACCCTTATTATATAGAATCGCGACTTTAATAACCGCTAGCTACGTAATATCTTCGCGAAGGCGGAGATTATAGATATTAGGTTCCTCTTTATTATTATTCTAGAAGCTAACAAGTAGTTATACGCTCGCATTAAATACTTTAGTAACGTTAAATTCGGTATATATACTATCTTCACTATAGGATTGAAGCTTTAGAAGCCTAATAGATAGGGCATATATATTAGTAATCTAGCACTTAGGTTTAACTTAAAGGGTAGTAGTATAGCGTACTATATACTAAATACCTTTAGTAGACCACTCGATATTAAGACAACGCTAGTTATTAAGCAGCTAATCTCTTCGTTATAGATAGAGCTATTTAGTTTAGCCTTCGTAGGGATTAGCTACTTAATAACTATCGTAGTCTTATAGGCCCTTTTAATATAGCGGTACGAGGCCTAAGCCTATAGCGTTATTAGCCTCGACTTTCGTTAACTATAGTATAATTATAACGGCGACGAAAACTATACCGTATCTCTACCGAGAATAATAACGGGATACTATAAAAAACGAGAAACTAGATAGCGGGACCTAAAGTAGTGCGGAACTCGTACGAGTCGAGACTAATTAGGCTATCCGCCGCGAGTTAGGGCTAGTAGCAGTAGTAATAGGATATAGATCTAGTAGCCGGGAGGCTAGATTAGATAAGGAAACTAGATAGCGGGACCTAAATTAGTATAGAACTAATACGTATCGTAACTAAATAGGCTATCCGTAGCGAGTCGGGGCTAGTAGTAGTAGTCGTAAAATACTAGTATAGTAGTTAGGACAATAATTTAAACTCGTAGCGGCTAAAGGGCATTATAGTAAGGAAGGATATAAGATTTATATATTTATAGCATTACTAAAAAGTATAGGCTAGCTCGGGAAAGCCGAGTTGTATTATTAATCTACCTAAAATTATTAATCGACCCCGAATTTAGTAACGCTATTTATTAATAATATATATGTCTATACTAGGCTAGCAATGCTCGTACGCTAACCTACGGTAGTACGTAATACTATCTTAGGCCGACTATAGTAAACGTTCGTCCTACTTAGGGTTAGCGGTAGCTTAACATTTTAGTTATAGTAAAACGTATAGCTAAATATACTATCGACGTACTACTCGTTATAGTAGCGGACTATAGCAATAGTACGAGTATTACTATTATCCTAGTCTAATATACTACTAACCGGAAATATAATATAGTCGGCAATCTTAGTATTAGCTAGAACTAGATCGTATAGGAGGTATATAAACTAGTCTTCTAGGTATATACGATCGAGTAGTAGATCCTTATTAGCGAACTAGCCTATAAAATTAAAAGAGGCACTAAGGGTAGTATAATAGCTACGGACTAGAAAGTAGTAGACGTAAGCATTATTACCCTCCCCGTCCTACTAGTATAGAAAGCCGATTTTCTCTAATTTATACCTCTTAATATCCTATTTAGTATAGGCGAGCGGGTAGGTAATATCCGGCTAAAGCACCTATATCTATACGATTAGCTATAGATCTCGCTACGTCGAAGATATAGTCTAGTACTAGTATTAGAGTAATTCGATACTAATCGAAAATATACCTCGCCGACTTTAATACCCTAAACCCTAAAGCCGGTTAGATCCGTAGGCTCTAGCTAATAGAATAGTACTATTAGCTAGGGAGCGGATAACTAGCGCATTATCCTACGAGTAATATAAGACCCGATACTAGGCTACGCTAGGGGTTAAGATATAGTTTAATACTAATTAGTCGGTATATAGGTCTATATAATAGTATATATATATAAGAATCGAGTAGAGTCGATAGGATAAGACTTGTTACTTTATATTTCTATCTAATAGGCGTACCGATATGCTAGTCGTAACTGCCGCGAGTCTGCGAGGCGTTACTATTATAAGCCTACTAGGCGTTACTATCGCGAGCCTATAAGGCCTTAGACTTGCCCTAATCCGCCTATTAGTTGCTATCCGGAACGACGTCGTTACTAAGTCGTCTAAGTAATACTTAGTTACTCGAGCGCTATTCGTTTATCTTACTTATAACTATAACCTAGCTAAGATATAGCCGGGCGAAGTCTAGTAGTACCGAGCGAGTTTACCGTACTAGATAATACTATAGGATAGTATTAAACTAGAGCAATATTACTTTTTTACGTATATAGAATTAAATATATATAACGTATTTATAGGATAATATATAGGCCTTAGGGCGTTAGGAGATATATAGGAATATAGTTAAATTATAGTACGGTCGTTTATATTTAGTTTTAATTTTATAATTAGGCCGTACTAATAGCCGAGTCGAACGCTAAGTCGGCGTATAAATTAGTATATAACTAGTACTCGAAGTAACTAGTATATTCTATACTATAGGCTACTTTAAAACATAATCGTAAGAAGTATTAAAGTTATTAGAGTAACTTATAATCGATCGAGATAAATCCGAGTTTTTACCGAATCCGTAGGCTACGAGACGATACCGAGTCGGATCCCGACTTAGGCCTAACTTCCTAGTAGTACGAAGGATTTGCTAAGTACTCGACTTAGGGTAGGGCTAAAGAGCCTTCGTAACTTTATAGACGTCGACAAACCTATAATAATAACGCGTATTATCGAAAGCTAGCTATATATACCGTAATGTCTTACTATATCGAATTTAGTCTATATAACTAGCTACTTAAAAGCTACTATAGCTATAGGCAATATAGGAACAAATACGAGAAACGCGTTCTACTATAAGAATTTGCCGAGTACGATTCTACTATAAACAATACTACGAAGCGAGCCCGACTTAGCTTATATACGATCTAGGGTAGGGACTAGAGCGGCGAATAAGCCGACGACAGTTCGATAGTAGAAGGCACGTAGTAAGAGGCAAATAAAGAAAGCATAATAGAAGCTATTCTAGCAATAATTTTAGCCCTAATAGTACTAGCGCTATAGGAGTATAAAGGAAGTAGAGATAGTATTAAGTTAAATAGATATCTCAAATCTTCGGAATTAGATATATAGGATAGCGTAGTAGACGAAGAGGAAATAGAGAGCGTATAGGCAACTACCGCTAGAACGATAATAATACTAGGAAGCTAGAAGTCGATAAGATTACGGCTATTATTAAAAGGCTACCGTACCGCGGACGATATCGATATACCTACCGAATATACTAGCTATACCACTAGCAAGCCTATAGCTAGGCAAGGCTTAATTACGGTTTACTATAGTCGAGTAAATATAGGCGACTAACATTTAAGTAGTATTTAAGTATAGATATAAAATATATTAGGCGAATACGGAATATTTAAGTTATATTCGATATAAGCTTTACGTAATTCTTAAAGAGAGAAAGAATATCTAGATATATAATTATAAGGCTTTTTAAAGACGAGAGGCTAGTACTAGTATACAATTTACTAAGCTAGAAAGGCGTGAAGGCTATAATATCGAAGCTATAAGCCGGCGGTATATCCCTATCGAGGGTATTAGGTAAAATAAAAGTTCGAAAGCTATGCCTTCCGATAATTCGAACGAGTTACGGTAGTACGGAACTATTATTACGATACCGATCGGTTAAAAAGGCAGCCAGATTCTCAACAGGTTATACCAGCTTTAAGAATAATCTAGTATACGAGCTATATCGAGCGTAGACGACTAACGATCTACTAAGGCGAATCTACTCTAATATAGCGTTAGTAGACTAGTAGTAGGAGACCTAAACTAAGATAAATATAGACGGCGTAACGATTGTACCTCTAATCGTATTAACTAATAAAACGCAGATAACTAACTACTAAGGTAATCTAATAGTATACCTAGTATACCTTACTATCGGAAACCTATATATACGAGTACGTAACGCGAATAATAGACCCGGTACGATCTTACTCGGACTACTACCGGTCGTTAAGGATAGCGACAATTCTACTAGAAATAGTACATATTACACATCCCTAGCGTAGATCTTTCGACTTGCTATAAAAGTAGCCGATAGCGAAGGCTAGGATATTATTTACGTAGATAGCGCGACGTATAAGTACTTTCTAATCTTAGCGGTAGTATTAGTTAATTATAAAGAACAAGTTACGATTACCGGAGTTAATACAAATATACACAACACAAGTTGCCTAGTATATCTAATAGAACGAGAGCAGCTCGATATTATAGTAGAATAGCGGTTATGCGACTATACGAAGTAGCGATATCTAGGGTAACGTAAAGGCGAATATATAGCGAAGGATCTATAGAACGTCTATAATATCGATTGCTTTATATAGCCCTAGAAATACGTCGATATCTACCGGTATCAAGTAGTAGACATAATAATACTATACTAGCTACTAAAGGGAGTACTAATATATGTAATCTAATAGACTACGGACCTACTAGTAGAGAAGATAAGCTATATAAAGACGAGGAGATACCGACTAGTTGCCGACCCGACCCTAAGTAGGGGCCTATCTACTAAAGTAGAAAAGATAGGAAAAATAGTAGTATAGGGGATTATCGATACGATACTAGACAAAGTATTTGCGTATATACCTATATATACCGACCTTAGCGAATTCTACCACTACTCGACCGTAACTTAGTAGATAGGCTAAGAGCAGCAAAGCGTCCTACAAGTCCTACTAGTCGTATTTCTACCACTACCTAAGGAGGTACGTTAACCGTAGGCGATAAGATTCCTACGTATACTAGTAGACTTTACTATTCTAGCGATATATAGATACTATAACGACGAAATAGTAAAGTACCTAAGGATAGTATTATACCGGATAAACGAATAGAAGAATGTGTTTCGCCTATATAGGGTAATAAAGGCATAGAAGAGGGCCTAGCGGAAGGCGAAGGCTACTACGCGAAGAACGGACGATTTAAATAACGACGATACGGTTATAATAGACGAGGATAATAAAGCGGACGAGCTAATAATAATACAAATAGAAGGGCACTTTAATATACCGAAATTCCACGACATAACACATATCCTAAGCTATATTAAGACGCTCGGTAATCTTCTCGACTTAAATACTAGCTATTTCGAGTACAAATACTATAAACTACTTAAGCTTACATTTTGCCTAACAAATAAGAAGGCTAGCTAGGAAGAAAGTATACTAGAAAGCGATGCTAATAGATTAAATATATAGGCCGAAGACGATAAAGAATAAATACTAATTTACGCAAACGCTTGTATAGTTAAAGAATATATATAATAGCTAATAATGCTAACTATAGTACGGCTAGTAGAGGATATCCTAGGATACTAGCCTAAGGAATAGAGGAACGGTAAGAAATTAGTAAAGTAGATTACGATAAGGGAGGCTATAGCTATAATAGAAGAGATCCTAGGTCGCAATTTTAGGTAAGCGATTATAGTATTTATATAGTAATAGGGTACCCCTAATAAGAATAGCGTATTAAGTACCGTAGCCGACCCTAACGATATCGTAACGGACTATATATACGTCCTAGATATAGAGATCTACTTCTATAGTAGAATCCGATACTAGAAGCCTACGGGTAACGACGTAGAATATCTAGACGTAGTATTAGCTAACTTCGCGAGATATATACTAAACTAGGAGGGGCTCTGCGGTAATAGACGTTATAATTTTATATAGGTATAGGAGTATAGCGTCGACTCGGTAGAAACTATTAATAAATTAGTAGTTCGATTCGGTAGTCGCCTACTAGCGTAGCTAAAATACGTAATCTTAATTAGTATAGAAATATAATTAAATATAGGAAAGGGTTTAGAACTAAATAGAGGCCCGTTACTAGCGTTTTTATTAAGCTTTATAACTATATTAACGATAAGAGCGAGTACTAGGATACGTATAGTCTAACGAGAATTCGGCTACGGCATCTCTCGCTATACTATAGTAGACTTTAAGGGCGACGGATATATAGCCTACCGCTAGTATATTATATATTATACGCCGTACCTATAGACAAAGGCGCCCCTTATAGGACTTACTATATTAATAGTATAGTAGACTTCGAAACGTATAATATAGATTACGATAAGAAATAGGAGGATAAAGAAATACGAGCTATAAAGGCTTATAGGCGAGTAATAAAATAGTAACGAGCGGAGTAGAGTATAAAGAAATTACGCCTCCGAAATATAGAGGATAATAATACTAAGGCGGCGAATAATAATTTCGTAAGTAATAGAAAACGTATAAGATAGGGTATAGTAACCTACGACGGTTAATAGTAATAGTCACAAACCTACAGCACTACTAGTATATTCTAGTTTAAACCGAGTCGACTACTAGTCGACTTAGTCGACGAGTTAATAAGTATTAATATAGTAATATACGAATAATATAAATACTAACGATTACGACCGCTAGCGACCTAGGCGATCCTATATATATAAAATTTCCTATATATAATCCTACACGATCCTAAGCGATCCTAAGCGATCGCGATAATCCTATCGATTCTAAGCGATCCTAAGGATCTAGGCGCGAGTTAGGTCGCTTAGGATCGCTTAGGATCGCTTAAGATCGCTTAGAATCGATAGGATTAATAGGATCGTCGCGATTAGTAAAAAGGTTTTCGTAACGAAATAGTAGCCTTCTTATCCCTTTTATTAGTTAAATTAGATAGGGTATTAATTAACGACTAGTAGCCTCGCTTAATAACGGTATTAGACTAAGAATAGTACGAGGAGATACGAACGTTCTTCGTACTATACGAGGTTAGTAAAGCCTTAACTTCTTTAGCTATATTAGTAGGGGCATTATCTAAGACGATCTTATAGGGCGATCCCTATCTATAGAATAGATCCTAGAATAGGAACGTAGCAATATTATAGGCCTTAATAGAACTATAGCCCTTATAGTAAAGGTAGGCCTCCGGCTATCGAGAAAGGCCTTCGCGGATAATATATAAGTTATTCCTATAGCTAAAATAGACTATATCGCCGTACTAACGTTCCCTAATAGACTATATAGCGGGGATATAGAGTTCTCCTAGTCGTTAGTAGCTATTCCTAAAGTTATACTTAGGATAGCTCTTATAGTAACGAGAAACATTAGCCTATACGCTATCCTACTAGTAGCGCCGTCGAAGGATATTAAAAGTGCCCTCCGCCGCCTAGTAGCTAAGCTCTTTATAGATAGCCTAAAGGATTTCGTATTAAGCTACTAGGTTATTAATAACTCGCTAAAGAGGCGTATTAATTATAGCCTATCGCTAAAGAGTACGATCCTTAATTAGGATTCTCCGGGATTAGCGAACTATACGATAGTACTAGCTCTTTAACAGTCTAGATACTCTCTTTATATAGGTTAGAAAGTAGGCGATATAATAGGAGTCGTCCGAGTAGATCCTATTAAGGATATCCCCCCTATCTTATTTATATACCTTAGTATCGGGCTAGTTATTACTATCGTAGTCTTCTACGGTAGGGCTATCTCTAGGTTAGTCTTTAGTAAGTACTACTATAGTATTAATAGACAAGGTAGTAAATAAGGTACGATCGATAACATTATCGACGTCCTCTTTTCTAACTATTTCGGCGATATCCTATTCTATATCGAGCCTTCTCGAGAGCCTATCTAGTCTAGAGTGTTTCTTCTTAGGAATATAGAAAACGTCGAATTTAAATAAATAGATCTAGGCAACCTATTAAGCTATTACTAAGTTAGGTAGATTAGAGGCTATATAGTTAAGTTGATAAACTAGTATCTAAGTATCGACCTCTAGGCGGAAGAATATACTAAATAGCTAGGTCCGGAACTTCTAAAGAGCCTTATAGACTCTAAGGCATTCTCGCTTACTAGTATCGTACTAAGCCTAGATAGGTTTCTATAGTCCGGACTTCTACCTTATAGGATAACGTAAAGATAGCTCCTTATAATTATACTATATTACTATCTCTCTATAGACTTCTCCGCTCGAGTCGATAGTAACGATTAGTAAGCTAGCACCCTCTAAGTAGTTAATAGATATAAGTACTAGTATACTAATAAATACTTTAGTAACCTTATTCTTAGCGGCTTAGTATATAGAGGTCTATTCGAACCTAGTATGCTTCTTAAGCAAGGCTTATAGAGGCTTATATACTAATATAAAGTTCTCGACCTAGATATAGAAGTAGAAGACTACTCTAAGCTAGATCCGAATATCTTTCTAATAGGTAGGATTAGGCTAGGAAACGATTTTTAGGACCCGTATATTATTAGAATAGCGGCCTTTCTTATTATTTACAACCCTAATAATATTTATTCGCTTATATAGAAGCTAAAGCTTTTCTCTATATACTATTAAGTTAGCTCGCTATAGATCGTATAGGATACTATCGAGGTTCTAGATATACTCGAGAAAGAACCTACGAATACTAGACTCTACCTCTTTATTATTATATCTAGTTCTAGGGCCTTTAATACTAATATCGTCGAGGAATAGTATCGCTATATAGGAGATATAGGCGGCGAGGACCTAGTTTATAATACGAACGAACTAGGCTATAGAATTAGTCGCGCCTTAGGGAAGCGTAGTCTACCTATATAGCCTAAAAGAGGTTTCGAAGCTAGTAAGATCTTAGCTATTAGGATAAAGGGGAATCTAGTTATATCCCGAGAATATATTAACTAGGGAGGCTACTATATAGTTAGTAAAGGCTTCTAAGAACCTATCGGTCTCTAGGGGAAGGTTAGTATCTCTAATTATAACTATATTAAACTTCTAAGCCGTGTTAATTAGACGATACTTCTAAGGTTCCTTAGGAGCCGTTTACTTCTAAACTAGGAAGTATAGGTTACGATACGAGGTATAGGAAGGCTCTAGAGTACCTGCTTTTATTAGACGCCGTAGTAGTTCGGGTTAGGTTAGGTTGGTTTACTAAGCTAAAATTCCGGGTTAGTTTAGTTCGGTTTGCTAAGAAACTATAGGATTAGTAGGTTCGAACTATAGGATTTATCGGTTTCTAAGAAGTATAAGGATATATACGCAACTTAAAGCATGCCCTTTATAAAACCAGTACTAATAGAATTTCCGAAGACTTTAATTCTATATGCCTAAGAAAGTATATTATACTATATATATATATGCCTAGAGAGTACATAGAGCGCGCTATATAGCGCTATATTTTACGTATAGAAACGCTTATAGAGGATACTAAGAACAACTACGCTATCTATTACCCTAGCGAATAAAGACATTCTAGCTAGTAAGAATCTAATCGAGGGCGATAAAATCCTTCTATATTATCGTAATACGCTTAGCGTAAATAGCTATAAGTTAGATAGCTGAAATAGTATTAGTATAGTTCGAAAAGAGGTAGGAAAGAAATATATATTCGAAGATACGAATTAGGTAGGCTTCTATAGCCTCTTAAAGGGCCTCGATTACGGATCTCTAAAAGCGAAGATTAGCTTAATAGAAGATAGCAATTTCGTAAATAAGTTGCTAGAAGGGAGCTTTAGGAATAAGGAGCTTGTTACCTCTCTAATACCTCCGAATCTTACGAAGGGCTACGGCTAAAGAAGGATTAGTAAAAAGGAGTAAAGATGCCGGCTACGCTACCGGCTATACTACCGGCTATAGCTACTAGCTATAGAGAAAACTTACTCCTAGGCGCTATCGACGCTTACTACGATTATTGCTACTAGTAGTAGAAGTATTCGTCGTCGTCTTACGTAGAATCTTACCTACCGTCGTCTTACGCGGAGCCTTACCTATAGTCTACTTTTAACTAGCGCGACCGGTAGCGGTAGCAGCTATCTTACGTAAATATACTATACTCTTTCTACTAGGTTTAGTTATATTACGATCCTAGGTAGCGGTAGGGCCCTTCTTACGATCCTTCTAAATTTAGTCGAGTAGATTCGCTATTATAAAAGTCGTCGAATTAGTAAAAAGGTGCGTTATAAAGGTATAGAAAGGCGCGTACGGAGCGGAGGTATAGTAGAGGTAGTAGATATAGAGCGTAGAAGTATAGGTAACGATACGAAGATTATATACGGCGAGAGGAGTAGTAACGCGGTATCGCTAGGCAACTAAGTAAGCTTCGCGTAAGCCTATAGTAGAGTAACGTTATAGTAAGTAAAGAAGGTAGGCACGGCTAAAAGAGGTAAGAACGGCAAACTTTAAAATGTAGCTAGTGTCTATAGCCGGTATAGGAAACGGCGAAAGCCTCCTTTTAATAAATAGTCGGCGTAATAAAGGTAGCCTACTATAATATAGGTATCTTTTAGTAGTTCGATTAAATTCCGAACTAGCTTTCTCGCCTAGAAATAGAAATACCTATCCGCCGTATAGTAAAATAGCGACTCGCTTAATAGGGAGAATCTAGTAAATTCTACCTAGCAATACTATAATACTATATATACTAGGTTTCTAATTCGTACCTTAGACCTAGGTAGGGCGCGGAGTTAAAATAAGAGGTGTAGCCGGTATATATAGCCGGTAAAAGGATACGGAAAGAAGCCTCCTCCTGCTAAAAAGCCGGCCTATCTAGGGAAACCTACCGTAGTGTAGATATTCTCTAGCAATGCGATTAATAGAGAATTAGAGAGCGTTAATAGAGAAGGAGAAGGAGAAGGCATCGAAGGGCTTACGCTAAGAGAGGGGCCGTTCGCCGGAGAAGCGATTAGTCTAGTTGCTAAATATAAATCCTAATTATTCCGCTATAAATCGACGCTAAATCTTAGCTAAAAGCTATATGTCTTTTTATTAAAGAGTAACCCGCTTCGTATAGATAGTAAGAAGGTTAGAAAGCTCTAACTCGGTTATAAGAAATGCCTCTATAGCTTCCTAAAGAGCACTAGTCGCCTTAGCCGTAAATCGTATACCGGACTTAAAATCTAATATAATTTCTCGGACGAGTCGCTAGAAAGGAGCCTTAAGGATTAAAAGCTCCGTCCCCTTTTTATCTTAGAATTTCTAGATCTCGCAAAGGGTAATAGTACCTAGTTTAAATTGCCGGCTTTTACCCTTTTTCTTTATAGAAGAATAACTCTTCTTCGGGATAGTCTTCGTCCGCCTACTTTTTTTTCCTACTTTAGCCGAAGCCGCCTTGTTTTTCGATACTATTTTACGAGGAACCCCCTTCCTTTATATATACTACGAATAGTCTTCCTCTTCCGATATCTCGTTCTCGCTATAGTCTTTCCGTATATAGTATCCTTTACTCTTACCCTTTTCTAAGTTCTTAAGGTATCTTTATACGCGTTTAGGCGACGAGGGCATATTAGTAGTATATAGAAAATCTCTAAGCCTTTAATCGTAAAAAGATATTAAATGCCTTTTACCTTCCGAACTAAATAGTCTTTTATTAAACCGTTTTAGTAGGCCCTTATTAGATTCGTAATTAGTATAATCGCTATAGGGAGAGGAGGCGGCCGACTTAGTAAGGCTATATGCGTAAGGTATATTTATATTTTAGAATATAGGGAAAGGGAAGAAGGAGAGGAAGAGCGAATAGAGATTTAGAAATAGTAGTAGGCGAGCGGGGTAGGTTGCTATAGTAACTACTCTATTTAGGAATTTAAAACATACTAGGAACGTATACCGGCTATATACGCCGGCTATATACGCCGACTATAAGGTCGGTTATATATAGAAACTCTAATAAATATAGCTATTTGCCGGCTATACCTACTAGCTATATTACCTTCTACGTAAACGCTTCGCCTCCTTTAAGTCGCTCTTAGCCTATATACGCTTCCGCTTCTCGACCTATAGTCGCCTTCTATCTCTGCCCTCCTCCTCTTCGTTATCGCTAATAAGGGTCTCGCTTAGACTAAATTTCGCATTCTCTTCGCGCTCTTAGGTTTCTTCGATCTTAAGCTTTTCTAATTAGTCGATAAGCTCCGATACGATAGGGTAGTAAGGATCGAACGGATATATTCTAGAAATTTTTTACGGAAGGGGTATTTTACTGTAATACGAGTTCGTATCTAAAAGGTTAACTAGTAATTGTCTATAAATTCTATAGTTTAATCTTAAAATACCCGAAACTAGGGGATAGGAATTTATCGCCTACTAACTATCTCCGTTCTAAACAGTATCGGGAATCTTAAAGGGAGGTAAGGATTAAGGTAGATACGGCGTTCGAGAAAGAGGTATAGTAGAAGTGTAATAGTAACTATATATTCGATAGATACGTAGAGAGGTCGAAGTTCTAAGTACGGAAGAGGGCTCTCGTAGTATACTAAGTCCGCTTTATCGATGCCTTAGGCTCTAACTCTCTAACTACTCCCTTATCTACAAGTCGTAGAGCCTACGATACAGTGTCGCTATTGCCTTGTCTAATATTCTATCCGCTATAACGGTAGATTATATAAAAGAAGTATATTTATATACTAATTAGTCCCTAGGGTATTATATAAATTAGTCTCTTACGCCGGTAATACGCCGGTTACTATATCTAATCTATACTTCTATCTATAACTCTAATCTAACCTATATATCTATGCCCTTATAACAATGCTTAGTAAGCGAGTGTAAGCGATAGGCTACGGGGCGTATAATACTATACGTTAGAAGGGTCGATCGATATCGATAATAAGTAACTATTACGGAGGTCTCGGAGGTATCGATCGATTGTTAATTACTAAGCGTTATTACGTAAGTTAAATCGGTAATATACTTCTACCTTCTTCGTAACCTTCTTTAGATATAGTGTGCGCGGCTATAGTAGTCCTTCTAGTATATCGATCTGCTACTTTACTAGGTATCTACTTCTAGGCGTAAACTTTTATAAGTGCTTACGATAATAAAGGCCCTATAGTAACTTAGTTCTATCGATAGTCTATAACTCGAAAGCATTATCTATATTATCGCTTAATTGTTTAATACGGAAGAGGCTAGTCTAGGATAGTTACTAACTCTTTTAACGGATTAACTAATTCTTTAGAAGAACGAGATTACTAGGTCTAAGTAGAGGCTATATATTTATTAACTAATAAAGACGTCTAATACGCTTAGCTAATACTACCTTACTACGGCGACGTACTTCCGAGCAAACGCGATACCGGATTGTAAGGTACTCTAGTATATTAAAGAGGCTAGTATATAGCACCTTTAGCTACTAACTCGTAGTAGTAGCGTTAACGTCGATTTCGGGCTTATTGTTAATTAAATCAACTATTGCTATATTAGCTTCTTTAACGCCTTCTAATACGGTAATTAATTCCTATCGTCGTACGGAAGGATAGAGATCGGCCTTATTACTAAGCTCTTCCGGTCGGAGGCCTAACTTAATCTCCGTAGGTAAATATCCGATACCCTCGATATACCTATAATTAGTATACCTTATTACCTTAATAGTATTAGTAACCTAGCCGCCGAGTTGCTTAATCGGGTATCTATTTAGGTCTATTAGGTAACTATTATTATTACGCTTAAGTAATCGACGAATAACTCGGTTTAATATTTCTACGGAGCTAGTAAGTCGCTTACTTCCTATAGGCCCTAGTATTACGTAGATGCCCCTATCCTATCGAAGGTGCTCTATTACTATTACAAACTTAGTACCGGGATTATAGAATACTACTATAGGGTCCGTAGAAGCGTCGAAGACCTTATCTAGTACTATATATACAGTCTCTGTTTCCTTATCTTCTAATAGCTTTACCTCGCCGAAGCGTAAGAAGATATCTACGACTACGAGCAAATATCGATACGGCTTCTTACTAATTCTAGTACGTTCTAGCGGGAACGGCCCTATTAAATTAATCTCGACAACCTTACTAGGATATAGTATATAGAAGACTTTGTATAGATATATCGGGTTTGCTAGTCTCTAGAGTACGTAGTAGAAGCAACCCTTAACGTATTTAATAATATTGCTATATATGCCTAGCTAGAACACTCGGTTAATAAGCTTCTAGTAAACGATACGCTTATTAAAGTAACCTACTTTATCGTATAGTTTCTATAGTAATAGTACAATCTCGTATAGTAATAAGTAGGGTACTAGGATCCGTCGCCTATTAATTCGATCCGTAATAATATATCTCTATAAGATACTAGTCGCTATATAGTATCGATAGCTAGCGGCAATAGTCTTAAAGCTCCTATATACGGCCTTAGTCTAGGTCTAAGGGATCTATTAGTATTTGTAGTACCTTACAATGTTACCGTACTATTGCTTAGTAAGCGCTAAGTCCTTATCTAATAGCGTCCCTAGTATAATATTCGGTACCTTATATTAAAGGTGTTCGTAGTAAGGGTTATAGTATATCTAGCTCGGATCGCTACTCTTATAGATATAAAGAATCTTATATCCGATCTCTAGGCAATCTAGGATAGGTACCTTTATTATTGCCTCTTTAGTCGGTTGCTTAGGTTTACTAAAGGATATCTATAGCAACGGCTCTTCGATAGTAATATTATTAATCGGTAGTGCTCTTATTTCCTCCTCTTACTCCTTCCTTAATCTGTCCCTTATCCGTATAAGTGCCTTACCGAGTAGGTTTAGGCCCTAATATTCCCTTATCCTATCGGCCTTATATCCTTTAAACCTAATGCCTTATATTCGATTAGTTAGTAATACCTTTATAAGTTTACGATTACTAGTGCCTAGAAGAGATTCTAGTAGCCTAGGGTTTGCTTTAAACTTTAGGTAGTTACCTTATTCCGTAATAGCCTCTCGGTATTCGTTCTAGATCGCCGGTTGCTATCGTAACCCGCGCACCGTACGGCTAAGTAGCTTCTGTTTAGTAGGGTTATTAGCGTTTATAATCTTAGCGGCGGTTTCGAAGTTACGATAAATCTCTACTTTCCGTATTATTATAAACTGTTTAGTAGTGTTAAATGTAAGGCCCTCGTATTCGATATTATTACTAAGGATATACTATTAAGAAAGGAAGCTATAAGGCTATAGTTGCTAGAAATATATAGGTCCTAGTTATCGATTAATAGCGTTGCCGTAGGTATCGTATTTATCGCCTTTAATACGAGTATTATAGGTCCTATAGGTTACGATAACTTATATATTGTTAGTATCGACCTCCTTATACGTAGTATTGTTCTTGCTTGCTAATTCGATGCTACTAAGTATATATTTCTCGTACCTCTCCCCTCCGCCGAAAAGTTTATTTAACGTTTCGTTAAAGCCTCCTTTACTATCTTTCTATACCTATAAGTTATTATTATTATATACGTCTAACTCCTTCCTTAGTTCGATAGTCTTAGCGTTAAGATTCTGTTTATTATCGTCTTCGAAGATCGTACGAGAGAGCGTATCTACTACTACGTTACGAAGGCCTTCGATATACTCGATATAGATATTATACTATCGAAGGGTATCTTACTAGCGTACGTAGATCCTATCTACTTAAGCGTTAATAAAGCTAGTAATAGGCTTATAGTCCGTATAGATAATAGAAGTAATAGGTCCTTAGAATATATAGGTATGTTTGCCGATAAAATAAACGATTAACTTTAGTTCTCGCTTATAGGTACTATAGTTACGTTCGGTCTTACTAAAGAGATAGGCGTTATAGAGTATCGGTACCTATTTGTAGGTAGTCTTGCTATTATAGGTAACCTCCTATCTCTATCGGATAAAGCAACCCGCTCCCTTAGTAGAAGTATCCGAATATATCTTATACGGTAGTATCGGGTCGTATCTATACTACTCTACTATAGATGCTACTTGTTTCTTAACGAGGTCGAAGCTTAGCTAAGTAGCCTTATTCTATTACTAGTCTTCTAGGGTATCGCTTATTAGTCGCTAGATAGGTATTATTACTTCGCCTATATTCTTAATATATTCGCGTATAGTATTAATAATACCGTTAAATCTTCGTACGTTATAAGCGTTCTACGGTACCGGCTAGTTAAGGATCTTCTATACTCTCGCTAGCTTTAATGCCTTCCGTCCGCCTAACTTATATATATCTCTAAGTATCTCTAGCTTATTAAAGCTAATATAGACTTTCCGGAAGGATAGCTTTATCTTTACGAATACTAAGCGAGGGAAGAGGTAATCTCGGATAAAGGGCTATTAGGCGTTCTAGTCTCGGTACGCTAGTAAGATATCGTCGACGTAAACAGTTATATATAGTAGTTACTATTCTTAGTCCGAGCCGACTATCGTATCGACGGCGATAAGTAAAGGTTCTAGCTCCGGTAGAGGTATTATTCTAAAGGCTACGTTACTATACTTATTTATAGTAAAGCTCGAAGATCTAGTACCTATTAGTATACGCGTTAGTTAGAGCTATCCGATTATAGGTACGTAGAATACTAGGAGATGCCTATTAGTAGGGTAAATCGATATTGTCTAGTATACGTCTTTAATATTAAACTTCGAGAAGTATCTATAGATTAGGTTACTAAGGAACTCTTAGCTCTTTTTTATTAGCTATATCTATTCGCCGCTCTCTTACTCCTATATATAATAATAATTAAATATAAGGCGTAGGTATAGTTTGCCTAGTTTAGCAACGATAACGTAGTTAGTATTCTACTTACTAATTTCTCCGTTAGCTATTACTATACTTTCGAAGAGGCCGTTCTCGAGACCTTCCGTAGTATACTTAATTAGCTACTATTCCTTATCCGCGCTTATTCGCTTTAGCTTAGCGTAGAAGACCTATATACCTTCCTTTAAGATCGTACGATACTATATTAGATCTATAGTAGGTCCGAAATCTCTTTATTTAAGTATTTCTAGATCGCGATAGATCTATAAAACTTAAAGGACTTCTAGTATATCCGATTTAGGTATTAAAGAGCTAAGCTTAATCTTCTTCGTACTAATCTATTCCTTTAGTTCTACGAGGTTCTTACTTATATCGATTTCTCGGCGTTCGACTCGGCGAATAACGAGGTACTTATAAATAGAAGTCTCGGTATCGATACTATTACTTTAAACTATATAATTATCGGTCGTTTCTACTAGCTAATATCGGAAGTAGAAGTACTCGGTACTATAGCGGTAGGTTGCTTCGGAAACGTCGTAGTATCGCTTAGGGTAAGGGTTAGGGTTAGGGTTGTCGCTTACGTAATCGCCTTTTGCCTCTAAGACCTTATATACTCTAAATAGCCTAATTCTTCGAGAAATGCTATTACTTACCTTAGGGTATAACCCTAACCCTAACCCTAACCCTAACCCTAACTCTAACCCTAGTATTTCTCTAAAGCTCTCCTTCTATCGTAGCTCGGCGCTATTAACGTCGACGCTATAGTTAGTATTTATATTAGTACTAAGCCTTTTCTTATTATACTAAGGACTTAATAAAAAGCCTAGCCCTTCCTACTAGTTACCTTTATATTACTAAGGTCTATCTCTTTTAAATTACGGTTTAGCTCTTCTATATCTATATTATCCTCTTCCTCCTTATCGCTACTACGCTCTTCTATTTCCTTTACTTCTCTTAGACTTATTAAGTCCTAAATGTCTATTATAAACTTCGGTAGGTCGCTATACTTTAGTATTATCTTAATACGGACGACCTACTCCCTAATACTAGTATCTCTAATTTCTATAGCTCTATCTTTAATACGTAGAATAGCGTTAACTTAGTCTAGGAACGCTAAGCCGAGAATAAGTAAGAGGTTGCTACGTTCCTTAGAATAGTAGATCGCCTATATATTCCTCCGAATACCTCTAATATTAACGTAGAAGATCGAGAAGTATATAATACTAACTAAGCCTCCGTCGGCGACCTTTATATTAAGTAATAGAAAGCTAAGGAGCTTAACCGAATAGAGCTATAGCTTTATACCCTTACGGAGATATAGGTAGATAACGTTTAAATCTAATCCTTAGTTTATAATATACTAGGTATAAGGCACTTATACCTCCCTTCCTCTCGCGGCGTTATAGATCTTAATAGGTAATAAGTAGGCCTTAGTCTTTAAGTCCCGCTAGCGCTAGCTACTAATGCTTACCTATACCTATATAGTAATACTATTACTATTACTATTAATCGTAGTACTTAGGCTAACCTAGTACTCTTTTATTATATCTTCCGCGGTAACTATAGGTATTCCTTTACCGAGGCCGGTAGCGGCTATAGTTAATAACTAGACAGCCTTTATTACCTCTATTATAACGGTCTCTAGTAGTACTATCTCGTATAACTCCGTAACTATAATACTATTATTCTCGGCTAATTCTATTATCTCCGCTATATCTTCCTCTTCGGCCTTCTTAGCCTTACGCTTACCTACTTTACGGAAGCGTAGTTGCGAGAAGAGGTACTTATACCGGTTACGGAAGAACGGTAACTACTATATAAGCTATAGGATTAGTAAGCGGATCTCTAGGTTGCTAAGGACCTTCTTTATATTAATCGGTAGTTCGTTAAAGAGGCCGTTAATAGGCTTTATAGGCTTAGCGCCTTTATCGACCTTCGAGGTACGTACCTTTATAGGCTTAATAACTCGTATAGTTAGGATGTTTAGTATATCGGTATCTCCGTTGCTCTCCTTATTATAGTAAACTCTCTTATTCGTATTACTAGTAGGCTCGGTAGGCTCCCTATTACTACGTCCCTCGGCTTTATTCGTATCGACGTCTTAGCTCTAACTCTTCTTACTAATAGTAATAGCGGCAAGTAGCTCTTCTAGTATCTTTATACTATCCTAGTTTAGTAACACTTCGATATAATAAGTATCCGCCGATAGCGCGTTACTATTCCGCGCGTCGTTTAATAGTCGATCGCTTAGTAGCGGAGGCCTAGGAGGAGGTATTCTACTATAATTTCGATCGCTACTATAACCTCTACAGCCGCCTCTATATAAGCTATAACCCCTACGATTATTACTATAACCGCTACTATATCTACCTCGATTGCCCTCGCCTCGGTTAGTACCTAGATTCTTAGTAAAGAAGTCCTCTCGTTGTTCCTATATAAGATATATAAGGAACCTACTCTCCTATAGTATTAGTCGCTAATCTTCCGTATAGATATTATTACGCTTAAGGTATCTATACTAGCTGTACCCGTAGTATAATAGATTATTAAACTTATATCGGTACTAGATTGTACTATTAATATAGCTATTCTAAGACCGAGTTAGGTCGACGTCTCTATTACGCTTACGGCTGCGGCGTATAGCCGTATAATAGTATTCTAGTATTAGGTTGTTCTCGCTATAACCCGGTCCTATATTGTTACGTAGAGCGCGTAACTAGAAACCCTAGCGCTACTACTATAGAGGTCCTTATTAATACCCTAGTTGCTAAGCTTACTATTATAGTAGCGGCGGGGCCTAATTCCTCGGTAGTATATATAGGGAGCGCTATTAAGAAGGTATCGGTAAAGGTAAGGCGTAGTAATAGTAGCCGTTGCTATATTAATATAGGTAGCCCTACTAATCCTTAGCTTCCGGCGGAGTCGACTATACTATATTAGTATCGGCATTATAAGGCTCTATAGTATCTTAGTACCTCTTTAAGCGTTAATTAAGGTTATATAGTAACTGCTTACTAACCGACTAATATATAGCCGCCTCCTTTAGCACTTCTATACGTTTATACTCCCTCTATTCCTTCTTAGCCTTCTCCTTATCCTTAATAAGGCGCTAAGCCGCCTCCGCCTCCGCTAATATCGCCTTTAGGGTAGACTACTTCTTGCGCTATATCTCGGTATAGAGCTTCTTATCTACGAGGCTATTAACGAAACCCTTAATAGCGATAGTAAGAACAGTGCGCTTAGTACTAGTAGTAGTGTTATTATCTTTGCCGTTTGCCTAGCGGAGTAGGACTATATAACGATAATAATATTCCCTTAGGTCTTTATCTTTCTTCTATACTACTTCCGTAAGTGCTTCGATAGTCTCGACGGAGTTATTAGCTAATAATGCTACGTTTAACCATTTCGTAAAGAACCTGTCCTTAATAGTCTATATAGTAACCGCCGTAGCGTTATTAACGTAAGGTCTCTATACTAGGTCCTTTAGTTCTATATTAACCTATCGTACTACCTCGCCCTTTATCTATATATTAAAGTCTTTATACTACCGGACTAGGTTAGCTCTACTATTAACCTAATCCTATTGCCGCTTAAATCGATCCTACTAACGCTCTACGTTACCCTTAACTTCTTCGCCGATAAATATACTAACTAGCTCTAAGTTAGCTACGCCGGTCGCTATATTTAGTACTAGTAGCGGAGGAACTAGTAGACTTCTTAGTAGTAATAGTATTAATAAGCGTAACGATAATATTAATAATCCGGATAAAGAAGGAGGTCTGCTACCTTATTTCTAAGGAGAGTTAGGTAGCGAATACGGCGGTATATATGTCTTAGTATTAGCGTAAGACCTAGAAGAGCGCCGAGAGCTACTTCTAGATAAGGGATAAGACCGTAGTAATTGCGGATGCCCCCTTCTACTTAGCTCTTTATACTAGTATAATAGGAATTTTCTATTATCTACGAGGTCCCCGAATACTTCCTTTAGTTGTCCTATATAATCCTCCGAGAGTAATCTCTACCGTACTAATCGCTAACGCTTCTAAAATTCCTACTCCTACTTCTTCTTATCGTAACTATATAGGTACTTGTAGTAACTTCGTACTATTCTATAGACCTATCGAAACTTAATATACCCTATACTACGAGATTAGCGATATAGATTAAGCCCTAGGAGAATTCTATTAATCTCCTTATCGCTATAGATCTACTCCTTTCCGCCGGCCTGTTTCTATAGTAATAGGGAGCTTGCTAAGGTTCTAGATAAGGCCTTTAATGCTTTTAATACTAGGCTTTGCCGATAGATAGTCCGCTTAATATCCTCTTCGTTCTAATCTCTCTTACTACTTATTCGACAAGGTATTTCCGTAGGATTACCCTAACTATAAAATCCTTTAAAATTAGCAATCTTCTTAGCTAACTCCGGGCTCTTAAGATCCTAACTAGTACGCTTCTTCCGTACGACCTTCTATATGCCTCTAATATAGTTCTACCTATTCCTACCTTCCTCGGGCATATATAACCTACTTAAGCCTCCTATCGGAGCGGGTAGTTCTCGATATATCGGGCTCTTCGGTATACCGCTACTAAATACGGGTAGGCTCGGTAGGTGATTTCCGCTTACGTAAAGCCGCTGTCTACGCTAATATAGGGCTTCCTATATGTCTCGTGCTTTTAGTAGGGGAAATTCTAATATATGCGTATACTATTAATACTGTATTCGTATCTTCTATAAATAATACTATAAGGCGATACGTACGCCCGGTCGATGCTATTACTATAAGATACTAATACTAAATAATGTTTAATATACTGTTACTATTGATACTATTACTAATACTGTAAATGCTATATTCTAATGCCGTGTTCTAATACTATATCGTCTCGCTTTCTCGCTTAAACTGTATATACTAAACGCTTATCGCTATGCCTTAAAACTATCTAGATATGTCGCTGTCGCTATACCTACTATTCTATACCGATAACTATTGCACTTTTAAGCCCCTTGCTGCTCGCTAGTAGAAGTGTAATAGTAACTATGTATTCGATAGATACGTAGAGAGGTCGAAGTTCTAAGTACGGAAGAGGGCTCTCGTAGTATACTAAGTCCGCTTTATCGATGCCTTAGGCTCTAACTCTCTAACCGGTACGTTTTCTAAATATACCGGCCGTAGCTACCGGCTATAGCTGCCGGCTATAGCTAGAGGCTCCTAAATTTAACCTTATAAATACTACTAATTTTTATAGGCTACGTAGAAGGAAGCTTAAGTATTAAAGGCTTCCGGATTCTCCTCTAAAGATTTTAAGTAACTAGTAAACGAAATTTTAGTTATAAACGGTCTTCTAGAAGACTTCTTTAAAAGGAATTCTATATAGAAGATATACCTACATCTTATAAAGTACCCCCCTATATTTCTAGGCGCGACTACCTAGCGTACTATATTCGAGAAGAATAAAGAGGCTACGTTAGACGATATTCGGAAGATTCTCTGTAATACTCGCCGAGTAGCTATTACTATCGATAGCTAGTTAAGCTAGACTATAAGGGCCTCCTTCCTCTCTATTATACTATACTTTATTAATTCGGATTAGAAACTCTAAGAAATGCTAATCGGATTCCTAGAAATCCTAGGTTCCTATACTAGTTAGGATATAGCGAAGCTTATCTATATAGTAATAGATAGGGTTAGTATAACTACGAAACTAATCTCGATTACTACGGACAACGCGAGTAATAATCGAATATTATATAAGGCGTTATATAAACTATCTACTTGTATTTATCTTCGAAATAACTAATAGTACTAATAGGGTCGACTATATAGACGAGATTATAAGGTCTATAATCTAGCTTAATCTTCCTAATATTAAGCTTACTACAATTTCGGATACGTACGACCTAAAAGATAATAAGGACCCTTAGTTAAGAAGTCTTAACGGACCTATAGAATAGGAGGCGATATTAGCGGTTATATCCCTACGGAAGTTTCCCTACCTCGCCTATATAGTTTAAATCGCGATCCGAGCCCTCTTTAAGACGCTTAAAATTATACTATCGAACGACGACTAATAGAAGGTCCTAGATAAGGGTAAAGCAAAGTCGAGAGTCGAGAAACTCGTTACGGTAATAAAATAGGATAAGGTAGAGAGTATCGCTCTCGTTTTAAATAAGGTATAACTTTTATCCGTAGCCGGTAGCTATAGCCGGCAATCTAAGATACTATTAACTCTCTTTTTCTAGCCTCGTCGTCTAGCAATCTATACGAACTCGAGCTTATAGAGATATAACCGATTAAGGCTATTTAAAAGACCCTTATCGAGCGCCCTAAAGTAGATAGTAGATACCTAGAATATCGCATAGAATAAACGATAGTAAAAGCGGCCTACTTAGCGCCTACTGTATTTTACCTAAGATATTAAGATCTAATTCGATTCGACTTTGAATAGCGCTAAGTAGAGTATCTCGTAGATATTAGTAAATATTACGTAAAGGTTACTACTACGATTAGAAGAACCCGAGGACCGACGATCTACCTTGTCTTTATATACTATAACTAGCTCTTTAATAAGCTTAAAGAACTCGCGGCTAAGGTAGCTAAGAAGAGCGTCCCTTAGAAAGTAGCTATAACGAAAGCTATAGAGACTTCCTATACTAAGCTAGACAAATAATATACTACTACCTTCGAGTCGTTCGAAGAGCTCTACGGCGTTATATACTTACTAAACCTAGTTAAAAAGGACATATACTAATAGAAGGAGAAATAGAAGGATAATAAGATATAGCCTAAGCGATATTAGGAGGTTCTAGAAAAGATATTTAGTAAGCGTCGGAAAGAAACTAGTCTAAATATAGGTCGTATTAGGAAAAGGAAGGCTAAGAAGGCTCCGATATCCTACCTATTTCGTAGATAGGAAGTAAAGGTAGAAGAGTAAGTTAGTTCTATACTTAATAAAGGAGAGTTCGATCTCTATCGGCGCGTAGGTAAGTACTAAACTTATAGGCTCGGAAAGAGGGCTAATAGATCTTACCGGTTTTTAAGACAAATTCGAAGACGATATTCTCGCTATATAGTAGCGGTTAGAGCCTAAGTTTCTAACGAAAGCTTCGATTGCTCGGGACGTCCTCGCTATTCCGAGCGTAGGTATAGACTATAAGAGATCTTTTAGTATCGCTCGTTATTAGGGCCGGTTTAATCGAATATACTCGTCTACTACCTTCGAATCTATTATAGTACTCTAACACTACCTCCTCTACTAGAGTCGCTAAGGTAAGATACTATATATCTTATTAAAAGAGCTAATTAACTATTTAGAAAAGCTTAAGATCGAAGAAACCTAAAAGCGCGAAGGGAATACGAAATTTACCCTAAGCGAAATCCTTATTAGCGATAACGAAGAGGAGGATAGCGGAGGTAGAAGACGACTATAGGTCGAGAAGTAGAAGCGTATATAGGCTAAGGGCGACTTAAAGGAGGCGAAGCGTTTATATAGAAGATAATATAGCCGGTAGGTATAGCCGGTAAATAGCTACTTTTACTAGAGTTTCTATATACAACCGACCTATATAGCTAGCGTATATAGCCGGTATACGTTCCTATCGTGTTTTAACTTTCTAAATAGAGTAGTTGCTATAGTAACCTACCCCGCTCGCCTACTACTGTTTCTAAATCTCTATTCGTTCTTCCTCTCCTTTATCCCTTTCCCTATATTCCAAATATAAATATACCTTACGTATTCGGCTCTTTAGGCCTTAGTAAGTCGGCCGCCTCCTCTCCCTATAGCTACTATACTAATTACAAATCTAACGAGGGCCTACTAAGACGGTTTAATAGAAGACTATTTAGTTCGAAAGGTAAGAGGCATTTAATATCTTTTTACAATTAAAGGATTATAGATTTTCTAGGTACTACCGATATACCCTAGTCCCTCGTCGCCTAAATATATATAAAGATACCTTAAGAACTTAGAAAAGAGTAAGGGTAAAGGACGCTAAGTATAGAAAGACTATAGCGAGAACGAGATATCGAAAAAAGAGGACTATTCGTAGTATATATAAAGGAAGGGGGTTCCTTATAAAATAGTATTAAAAAATTAGGCGGCTTCGTCTAAATAAGCGAAGGCTAAAGCGGGGAAAAAAGTAGGCGGACGAAGACTATAGCGAAGAAGAATTATTCTTCTGTAATAAAAAAGAGTAAAGAGTAGGTTTCGGTAATAAAGAAGCGGCGCTTTAAACCGGGTACTATTACCCTTCGCGAGATCCGGAAATTCTAAGATAAAAAGGAGACTAAGCTTTAAATCCCTAAGGCTCCCTTCTAGCGACTCGTTCGAGAAATTATATTAGATTTTAAATCCGATATACGATTTACGGCTAGGGCGATTAGTACTTTTTAGGAAGCTACGGAGGTATTTCTTATAATCGAGTTAGAGCTTTCTAATATTCTTACTATCTATACGAAGCGGATTACTCTTTAATAAAGAGATATATAGCTTCTAGCTAAGATTCGGCGTCGATTTATAGCGGAATAATTAGGATTTATATTTAGTAATTAGACTAATCGCTTATCTAGTAAACGGCCCCTCTCCGGGCGTAAGCCCTTCGATACCTTCTTCTTCTCCTTCTCTATCAACGCTCCCTAATTCTCTATTAATCGTATTACTAGAGAATATCTATACTACGATAGGCTTCCCTAGATAGGCCGGCTATTTAGTAGGAGGAGGCTTCTTTCCGTATCCTTTTACCGGCTATATATACCGGCTATACCTCTAATTTTAACTCCGCGCCCTACCTAGATCTAGGGTACGAAGTAGAAACTTAGTACCTTATATTTACTCGGTTGTCGCGGAGCGATAGTAAGTAAGGTATAGAGAGTTACGGCTTTCTTATTAAGACTAGGGAAGGGGCTAGGACTAGGAAAATAGGCTATAAGAGTTAGTACTATCGGGCGTCCGTAGCTAGTTAGCCGTTTTAAACCTAGATAAGGATTACTATATATTTAAAGATACGGTAGCGGTACGGTAAAGTACAAGCTCGAGTAAATACTTTACCGCGGATAGTTAGCCGTACTAAACCCGGATAAGGATTACTAAATGTTTAAAGATACGGTAACGGTAAGGTAAAGTATAAGCTCGAGTAAACGCAGTAAACGACGGTTTTAGAAGTAAAGTACGAGAAAATATAGGCTCTTAGTAGTTTAGAGCAACGTACTATATAAATAACTGGACGTATTTCTCTTATTTACTCACGACCTACATCGTAGAATGCTCTTCCTGTATTTTCTTAGACACTTTTTTAACACCTTACCCACAAGCGCTCCGTAATAACCGAGTAAATATAAGGTGCTAGGTTTCTACTCGGAACCTTAGCCTTCGAGATAGGGCGGAGTTAAATTTAGAGACACAGCCGGCACTCGTAGCCGGCATATAGACGGTTAGATAGTATATATTAGTATTATTACTACTTAAGTAATAATAGCGGAAGGTATCTAGGTTACTTAGCTTATTTCGAAAGCTATTTAGTTTTTTTACGCGCCTATCTAAACTATAGTAAATACAGCTTTAGAGTATTAGCGTATAGAAAGTAGAATAGCGAAGTTTACGACCGCTACGAAGATTCGTTCTAGTTTCTACTATTTATAACGAGAAACTTAGAATTTAGAAATAGGGATCTTTATTAAGTGAAGCTAATATTACTAAATAGAGCTCGACTTAGATAATCGCATAACCAGATTTTTTTAGTACTATTATTTATAGTATTATAGTATTACTAGGTAGAATTTCATAGATTCTCCTTATAAAGCGGGTCGGTATTTTACTATACTAGAATAGCTTCTATTATGCCCTCTTTATTTACGTCTTACTAGGTACCTTCTACTATCGTACTATCGTCGGCTTATTCGGCGCTCTAGTCCCTATCTTAGATCGTATATAAGTTAAGTTCTTAAAGCTACTATAACCTATTAAGAACCTAACTGCCTTTTTAACCGATAGGTATCGTAAGAATAGTTCCGTACTACCGTAACTCGTTTGAGTTGTTAGAAGATATAGCCTTCGAACTTTTATTTTACCTAATATCCTCGATAGGGATATACCGCTAGCTCGTAGTTTTAATATTATAGCCTTTACGCCTTTCTAGCTTACTTAATCGTATAGTAGTGCTAAAAGCCCCGTAATTATATATCTAGACATTTTTTCTCTCTTTAAGAATTACGTAAAGCTTATATCGAATAGTAACTTAAATGTCCCGTATCTTACTATATCGAATGCGGTCTATATAACTGGCTACTAAAAAGCTACTGCGGCTATAGGCAATATAGGAACAAATACGAGAAACGCGTCCTACTAAAAGAATTTGCCGAGTACGATTCTACCGTAAATAATACCGCGAAGCGAGCCCGACTTAACTTATATACGATCTAAGGTAGGGACTAGACCGCTAAATAAGCTAACGATAGTTCGATAGTAAAAGACACGTAGTAAGACGTAAATAAAGAAGGCATAATAGAAGCTATTCTAGTAATAATACTAGCCTTAATAGTACTAGCGCTATAGGAGTACGAAGGAAGTATAGATAGTATTAAGTCGAATAGATATTTAAAATCTTCGGAATTCGATATTTAAGATAGCGTAGTAGACGAAGACGAAATAGAGAGCGTATAGGCAACTACTACTAGAACGATAATAACGCTAGGAAGCTAGAAGTCGATAAGATTACGGCTATTATTAAAAAGCTACTATACCGCGGACGATATCGATACATTTATCGAATATACTAGCCGTACCGCTAGTAAGCCTATAGCTAGGTAAGGCTTAATTACGGTTTACTATAGTCGAGTAAATATAGGCGACTAATATTTAAATAGTATTAAAGTATAGATATAGGATATATTAGGCAAATACGGGACATTTAAGTTACTATTCGATATAAGCTTTACGTAATTCTTAAAGAGAGAAAAAAATGTCTAGATATATAATTACAGGGCTTTTAGCACTACTATACGATTAAGTAAGCTAGAAAGGCGTAAAGGCTATAATATCGAAACTACGAGCTAGCGGTATATCCCTATCGAGGGTATTAGGTAAAATAAAAGTTCGAAGGCTATATCTTCTAATAAGTCAAACGAGTTACGGTAGTACGGAACTATTCTTACGATACCTATTGGTTAAAAAGGCAGTTAGGTTCTTAATAGGTTATAGTAGCTTTAAGAATAATCTAGTATACGAGCTATATCGAGCGTAGACGACTAACGACCTACTAAGGCGAATCTAGTCTAATATAGCGTTAGTAGACTAGTAGTAGGAGACCTAAAGCAAGATAAATATAGACGGCGTAACGATTATACCTCTAATCGTATTAACCGATAAAACGTAGATAACTAACTACTAAGGTAACCTAATAGCATACCTAGTATACCTTACTATTAGAAACCTATATATACGAGTACGTAACGCGAATAATAGGCCTAGTACGATCTTGCTCGGATTGCTACCGGTCGTTAAGGATAGCGATAGCTTTACTAATAACAGTATATATTTTATATCTATAGTATAGATCGTTCGACCTACTATTGAAGTAGCATACGGCGAAGGCTAGGATTTTATTTACATAGATAGCGCGACGCGTAGGTACTTTCTAATCTTAGTAGTAATATTTGTAGACTATAGCGAACAAGTTACAATTACCGGAGTTAAGATGAATATATATTATCTAAGTTGCCTATTATATCCGGTAGAACGCGAGTACCTCGATATTATAGTACGAATAGCGGTTATCACGACTCTACGAAGTAGCGATATCTAGGGTAACGTAAAGCCGAATATATAGCGAAGGATCTATAGACTATCTACGATATCGATTACTTTATATAGCGCTAGAAATACGTCGATATATACCGGTCTTTAGTAGTAGATATACTATACTAGCTATAAGAAGGAGTGCTAATATACGCAATCTAATAGACTACGGACCTACTAGTAGATAAGATAACCTGTATAAAGACGAGGAGATACCGACTAGTTACTAACCCGACCCTAAGTAGGGGCCTATCTACTAAAGTAAGAAAGGTAGAAAAAATAGTAGTATAGGGGATTATCGATACGATACTAGATAAACGATTCGCGTATATACCTATATATACCGACCTTCCTAAATTCTTATTAGTCGTATCTATACTACTACTCGAGAAGGTACGTTAACTATAGGTAATAAGATTTCTACGTATACTAGTAGACTTTACTATTCTAGCGATATATAGATACTATAACGACGAAACGGTAAAGTACCTAAGGATAGCATTATACCGGATAAACGAATAGTAGATTATGTTTCGCCTATATAGGGTAATAAAGGTATAGAAGAGGGCCTAGCGGGAGGCGAAGGCTACTATACGAAGAACATACGATTTAAATAACGACGATACGGTTATAATAGACGAGGATAACGAAGCGGACGAGCTAATAATAATATAAATAGAAGGGCACTTTAATATACCGAAATTCTATAGTATAATATAGACCCTAAGCTATATTAAGACATTCGGCAATCGTCTTAACTTAAATACTAGCTATTTTAAGTATAAAGACTATAGACTACTTAGGCCTATATTTCGCCTAATAAATAAGAAGCCTAGGTAGGAAGAAGGTATTACTACTAGAAAGCGATACTAATAGATTAAATATATAGGCTAAAGATAACAAATAATATATACTAATTCCGATAAACGCTCGTATTATTAAAGAATATATATATTAGCTAATAATGCTAACTATAGTACGGCTAGTAGAGGAGAGCCTAGGATACTAGCCTAAGAAATAGAGGAACAGTAAGAAATTAGTAAAGTAGATTATAATAAGGGAGGCTATAGCTAGAATAGAAGAGACCCTAGGTCGCGATTTTCGGCAAGCGATTGCGGTATTTATACGGTAATAGGGTGCCTATAATAAGAATGGCGTATTAAGTACCGTAGCCGACCCTAACGATATCGTAACGGACTATATATACGTCCTAGATATAGAGATCTACTTCTATAGTAGAATCTAATACTATAAGCCTACGGGTAAGGACGTAGAATATCTAAACGTAGTAGTAGCTAACTTCGCGATATATATACTAAACTAGGAGGGGCTCTACGGCAGTAGACATTATAAATTTATATAGGTATAGGAGTATAGCGTCGACTCGGTAGAAACTATTAATAAATTAGCAATTTGATTCGGCGGTCGCCTACTAGCGTAACTAAAATACGTAATCTCGATTAATATAGAAATAGGAATTAAATATAGGAAAGGGTTCAGGACTAAACGGAGGCCCGTTACTAGCGTTTTTATCAAGCTCTATAACTATATTAACGATAAGAGCGAGTACTAGGATACGTATAGTCTAACGACAATTCGGCTATAGCGTCTCTCGCCGTACTATAGTAGACTTTAAAAGCGATAGGTATATAGCCTACCGCTAGTATATTGTTAGCTAGTGACTAGCTCTATACCCTTGCTAGGATAGCTAGTTGCTAGCCTATATAAGAGGCCCCTATCTATAGAATAGTAGAACTTTTAACCTCGTATAATATGCTATTCCTATTATGTTTTAATAGTGCCTCTATTATAGGGCTCTAGTTAATAGCCTAAACGACCTAATTTGCTATCCTATTATACTAAGTATAGCTACCTATATTGCGTTAGGGTATACTGCCTTTAGGGACTTCTACTATTATAGCTAGTAGTATTAGTAGTATTAGTTTCCGTCCTTTATTAGAGCCGAAGGTAGGGCTAACTCTTTCTATCTAATAGGCGTAGCTAGGTTAAAGATAGTCTCTAGGTACGAATAGCTATAACCGAGGAGGGAGGATATAAGAAGAGCCTATAATATAGACGATATAGAAGTGTCTTATAAGGCTATTATAATAAGCAGAGAAACCTCTAGACGAGGGCATCGCTTTAACCCTAAAAAACTATAAACCCTTAGGACTATTATAGCTTAAGGCCTAGTTCTATAACTACGGCTAGCTTCTAAGGACTCGGCTCCGGGTCGAAGACCTATTTAGTACCGCGTACTCGAGACAAGCTACCGCCCGACGCTCCGGTTATTTAATACTAGAGGGTCTAAGAGACCGGAAGGGGTTAGCAACGTAGAGGGTTACCCTAATAAGGAGATAGATTAATTATCCGTTAACTTTACGGGCCCCGCTAAGACTATTACACAATAGCAACCTTTAGATAGTAGGTTAGATAAAAGGATAGAATCTCTATCGACTAGGTAGATTATCTAACCCCGATTCGTAGCCTCGTTTAGATAGTACTTAGCCTTCTACTATAAAAAGAAGATCCTAGCTAGCTAAAGGAGATAATAGTAGTTAGTAAAGGCGCCGGTCTCTAGGATCTAGGGGTAAATAGAGATTGTGGCTTCCTCCTCCGAGGGCTTTCTTATTCAAAAATAATAAGCTAAGCTCCTATTAGTATCTAGGCGACTATTTAGAGACTAAAGTCTAACACTACCCTAGGGGTATTGTTAGCCTAATAGCTTAGGACCTACTACTTCCTCCCTCCTATAGTAATATCGAAACAAACCTACTAAACTATACTAAAAACAACCTATTACCTATTATTATATTTTATTTATCTATTTTATAAGAATAACTAAATAAGCTTAAGCGACGACGAAAGTCGTAAATTAGTAGTATCCTCTAATAGTAAATACACTAATCCTATCCTTAAGGACATTAGGCGAAGACCTATTAATATAAGTATAGTAGCCTAAGGCTAGGCTACTAAGCCTACTCCTTAGGAGTCGCTCTATAACGTCGTTATAAAAATAATTAAGAAGCAGAATAAGCTCCTTCGTTAGAACCGACGCTATCTACCTAAGCCGGAAAGCGACTTAAACCTATAGTTAGAGGGATAGAACGCTACTACTTATATAAAGCGCTTTAAGGATAACCTAACTAAGTACGAGCTAAACGGCGAATCCGACTAGTATAAGATCCGTTCTTTCGTTAGGATAGCTATTACTAAGCTATAAAGGACTCTTAGGACCCTAGCTAGCTATCTAGAAGAGGAAGACAAGTCGGATGCCCTATAGCTAGTCTTTAAGCAATTCTTCCTAAGGGAGTATTAGGAGAATAATAGCTACCGAATTAAAGGCAGTCGCGTCTAGCTTAAGGCCCTCTATATAAGGAGGCGTATTTAGGATAACGACCTAAAAGAATATATCCGGGAATTTATTAATTTAGCGGATAGTATCGAATAGGAAGACCTCGAGGATTCCTAAAGGATAAGATTACTTCTTTAGGGATTGCCCTAGGCGATAGCCTAACGTGTCTTTCGTCGTATAAAGCTTAGCGATACTAATCCTAAGAGCTTTAAGAACTATAGAGAAATCCTAGAGTATATTAGAGCGGATATTAATAGCTCCGCTAACGTAAGAAAGTTTATCTACGGTAAAGACAAGAAGGACCTTACCCGAGTAAAGAGCGATTCCGCTAGAATCGCTAAAGGACCTAAGTTCCTTCCGGAGTTATAAAGCGGCCTAGCCGTAAAAGAAATACCCGCTAGCACTACCTATTATTTATAGGAGGTAGTAAGCCTAGCTAAATCTCTAGCTTAGCTAAACCTTAATACGAAAGCAATATAGAGGGTTAGAGAGGTTATTAACGCTAAGCTACTAAAGGAAGGTAGAGAAATCTACTAGTTCCCCGATCGAACTATCCCGAAGCCCCTTTAGTTAATATCTTTACGATACGAAAGATCTATTCTAATTTAGATAGTAAATACCAGATATATAGCGGCTATAAACATATCTAGTTAGACTACCTAATATAGAAAGAGCTTCTTTACCGGAAGCTCGTTATATAAGTTAATAGTAGATTCTACTATACTAATAGTAGTAATAAAGTCGATTTCGAATAGGACCGTAGAGTACCGAAGCTCCTACAACTTAAGACCCTTCTAGAGAAGAAGTATAGCGGCAAGATCGAGTTTAAAGAGACTAGAAATAGTACCCTTACTACTATTACTAAACGAGAAACTTAGAGGGTTAGGCTAAAGTAGGTAGAGGAACAAGGCAAGGATAGTACGACTATACGACTAATCCCGTAAAGGTTAACTTTATTTCGTAGGACTAGGACCTAATTACTAATGTCTATACGGCTACTAATACTAGTATTAGTGCCTATGCTACTACTAGGTCCTATTCGTAGGCCTAGTCTACGTCCTAAACTTAAGGTAGGGCTAAAAGCCTATAGAATCCCTCTCGTCCTAGTATAGTAGCGCCTACTAGAGTAATTAAAGCAAAGGCTATCGATAAGGCTAAATAATAGCGGGAGTTAACCGCTAAGACTAAGAGCCTCTAAACAGCTAGGGACCGTACTACCCGAGCTAGTAGTACTAGTATATCTACAGAAGGGACTCTAGTAACACTAGAAACCCTAGACGTCGATACAGAAGACGACCTAACTAATATTAGTAGGATACCTAGCCCGGCTAACCTACTAGCCTATAAGCGGAAAACAACCGACCTAAAGACCTTTTGCTTTAATAGGTACTTAAAGAAGTATAGTATAGTATCTGCTAGAGCGTACAATATAAAGGCAAATACTCTCTTTTAGGCTTTATAGTTCCTAGACCTTAAGTCGAATATGTCTATAGGCGACCTATTATTATACGGCTTACCTACTAACGTCTTCTAGAGCCGGATCCCTAATAATACTACCTTTATAAAAGACCCCGCTACTCTCTAAAGGAAGTAGGGGCGAGAGGACTATATTAATATCTCTTCCCTATAGTTTCTTCCGGAGTTTATAGGCGCTACTTTACCCGCTAGTAATAAAGAGACGATTATTAGCTAGAGTTAACACGATATTAATAATACTAATAACGAAGGGATCGAGGAGATAGGCCGAGGTAACGATGCCTTAGAGCCTGTTTTAGTTAACGCTATCCGATTTACTAGCTAATAAATCGGTCGACTAGTACCTTCCTAACCTAAAGAACTATACTCTATCCCGGATAATATAGACCTTTTAGTAGTTACCCGTTCCTTTACTATCGTTCCTAGTATCTATATCGACGTTACTATTAGAAACTATAGTTAGCAGATACTAGCAATACCTAATAATAGTTCGGAGTCTCTTATATAAGTAAGGATACTACGAAGTATCTTAGGTTACTAATAAATAGAGATGTCGCCCTTAGTATATAAGGTATAAATAGGGAGGTAGTACTAGTTAGCGCCTATTGTAATATACTAGTAGATGCCTTCGGAGTATGCTTTACCTTTACCTTCTAGTTTGCTAGGGACCTAAAGACTCTAATCCTACTTAGTCGACTATAGTCCCGAATAGTCCGCGGCGTCTAGCGAAACTATAATAATAGCTCCTAGGAGGGAACTATTACTAATTAGAAGGGCAACCGAATCGTTTTTACTAGTTAAATTAGCAATACTAGTTATAGGTCCTACGAAGATATTCTTACTATATCGAAGCGAGCGTCGGGAAACGCTAGGGCGCGGTTATAAGACTAACAATATACGCTAGAGGTTAGTATAGCTTAAATAGGTTATATCTAGAGATACGCCAAAGCGTATATTAAGGCAAGTTTCTAGGCTTAGTACTAAAAAGGAGGATACTTAAAGCGATAGCGAGTATATAACTATAGAGGCTACTACTATACGCCTTAGTCTTAGTAATAATATTAGCGTACGCGAAGGTAGATACTACTTCGGGTCTACTAGAGTAAAACGAACTAACTAATTAGAGCTCGAGCCTAATACTACCCTAGAGGTATTATTACGAAACTAACGTTTTCGCTAGTATTATAAGTCGAGACTACTAGCTATATACGTACCGGCCTAAGGAGCCTTAAGATAATATATATACGCTATTTTGTTACCCTAATCTCTAGGCCTAGCGTTAAAGGGAGAAAGCTCTAATTACCCGAGTAGTTAGTACCTTTACCCTATATAAGAGGGTAGCTAATAAGATTAAGCCTATAAAGGGTAGCGTATATATTACCGATAGATCTAATCCTAGCGGGAATCCTAACTAGCGATAGAAGTGCCTTAACCGAGAGGCGGTATTACTACCTAGAGATAGTCTATACGACTAGAGATATATTACTAAGAAGTTTCCTACTATTCCTAGGTGTTTAAGGCTAATATAGGAGAGGCTAGCAAATATTAGACCTAGTATAGAGCTTTCGGACCTTAAATTAAGCCTACTATATAAGCTTCTATATAACCGTAAAGCTGTTCTAGTATACGACTTTACCTCTCTTAGAAGAATTAATCTAGAGGTTACTCCTCCGTAGCGGATCTAGATAATTAAATACGAACCCTAGGCCTACCTAGCTTTTAAGCTAAACCTAAGCTTACGAGGTATAGTCGAGAATATAATACAGTAGCGTATAAAGGCAGGAACTCTAGAGCCTTCCTATACTTCGAATCGTAACCTATACTTCCTAGTCTAGAAGAAAACGGCTCTTAGGGAACCTAAGAAGTATCGTCTAACTAACGCCGCTAAGAAGTTTAATATAGTTTCTATTAGAGATACTAACCTTCCTCTAGAGACCGATAGACTCTTAGAAGCCTTTGCTAACTATATAATAGCCTTACTAGTTAATATATTCTTAGGATACGACTAGATTCTACTTTACCCTAATAGCCGAGATCTTACTAGTTTCGAAACCCCTCTTAGGCTATATAGGTAGACTATACTTCCCTAGGGTACGACTAATTCCGTAGCCTAGTTTGTTCGTATTATAAACTAGGTCCCCGCCGCTTATATTTCCTATACGGCGATACCGTTCCTCGATAATATTAGTATTAAAGGCCCTAAGACTAGGTATAATAATAGAGAAGTAGAACCTAGTATCTGTAAGTTTTTCCTCGAATATATTTAGAATCTCGATAGTATTCCCTACGACTTAGAGCGAGCTAACTTAAGGGGTATATAGAGAAAAGCTTTAGCTCCTATATAAGCGAATAAATATTATCGGGCTTGTAACTAATAAAAACGGCCGCTATCCTAATAATATACGGGTCCTAAAGATCGTTTCCTAGCCTAATCCTACCTATTAGGAGGATGTTCGGGTCTAGCTTAGAGTAGTCTCCTACTTCCGTATCTAGGTCGAGAACTTTATATTAGTATATAAACCTTTATATACCCTACTTAAAAAGGATACTAAGTTCGAATAGATACCTATATACTAAGCCGCTAAGGACAAAGTTACCGAAGTACTTATTAGTATGCCGGTACTTACTTCTATAGACTACTTAGAGGGTACTAGTTTACTAATCGTTACGGTCGACTCGAGCGGGGAGGGATACGGAGAAGTACTAATATAGTATAGTCGTAAGGAGCTATCCTTACGTTACCCTTTACGGTATAAGTCTAGACTATAGGAACTAATCGAGGCTTAGTACGATACTAGTAAGCGAGAGTGCCTTAGAGTATATAAGGCCCTTAAGAAGTTTAGGCCTTAGCTATTTAGTATATTCTTCCGCCTAGAGGTCGATACTTAAACGCTAGTTTATTAACTTAACCGTATAGCCTCCGATCTGCCTAACTTAGTAATAGCTCGGTAGGTTGCCTAGATCTATTTGTTTAACTTCGACGTTTTCTATATTCCTATAAAGAAACACTCTAGACTAGATAGGCTCTTAAGAAGGCCTACTATAGAAGAGAATATCGCCGAAGGATCGTACTAGTCTATAGCTAGGAGAACCTATAGTATTATCTATACCGCCGTATAAGGTGCGTAATACGGCATACCTCCTTATACTAAACCTCAATCGAGTTTAGCGGTATAAATGCGGCTACGAATACTACTAGCGGAAGAATAAGGATATAGGGGCGCGTACTTGCCGCTTCTACTATCCTCGAGAGCTTTACGATAAACTACGCATTAGTAGAGACCTTAACCCCCGATACTATATATATAACGGGCCTCGTAACGACAAGTGGATAAATAGCTACAATCGTACCGTCTCGATAGCGTAGCTTACGAATGCCGACTTCGCTCCCTATACCTTAAAAGGCACCGTTATCGACTATCTTACTAAGTACTATAGCAAGGCCGAGAAGCGTAGTATACTACTACTCGATATCGCTAAACAGCTTAGTCTACAACTCTAGAACTCTAATCGGCCTATAGTCTCCTTCTTTGCTAAAATAATAAATAAGTTTATCGGTAAGCGCGATATCTCTACTTAGGAAGCTTGCTACTAATTGCTCGGTCTACCTTTATTCTAAGGCTCTCGTACGATATAGAGCTTCGATTGTCGGCTTCTATAGTATTAGTCTAAAGTCAAGCGATATAATAAGTAGGTCGGTAAGATCGTTATATAGGGCAAATCGCTATTGCTAAAGTATATCGATCGTCTTAGTGTCCTACTAGCGAAATTCGCTAAGTCTAACCTCCTTAATCGGCCTAACCTTACCCTATTCGAGTTCCTAACTCGATAGGACTTTGCAACGTTTAAGCTACGACCTCGTACGAAGGCTCGTCTTATTAACTACTTTCCTAAGTACTGCGGCAATCTATAGGAAGATAATAGGACCTACGAAGACTACTACCGTACTAAGGTCGCCCTATACTACCCTTTCGATAGTCGATATCCTAACCTACTATATACCTTTGCCGATTATCCGGAAGAAGAATTCTATATATAGTAAGACGTATATAAGTAGTATATAAACAACTATACCGGTTACGCTTTTGACTACTTTAGAATTAACCTCCCTACCCTAACTAAAGACCTATTCGAGGAGGAACACTATAAGCCTAAAGAGGAGGAAGTAGAGGGCGAGCTTCTTATACGTACTATACCTAACCGAAACCCCGCTAAAGAAGATAAGGATCTTAACAACCTTAGCAATCGTTAAATTAATAAGGATTACGACTAGACCGCTTACGTCGGGCTCTATAATCTTAGACCGGAGATTAAGGATTAGTAGAAGAATAAGCGTAGCACTAGAAGCACTTATTAGAAAATCGGCACTATTACTAACTACTAGTAGAAGGTTAACGGCCTCTCTCTAGAATAGCGACTTTAGTATAACCGTATCTATAACTATACTAATAAGATAATCAATAGGGCAACTATACCGGATCCTATCTTACTAAACATCGATAGCAAGGCGGGCGTTAGTAAGTCCTATATAATCGAGCTTCTCTCTTCTGCTATCGAGCGACTAGCAGAACAATTCGATGCCTCTAGTGCTATATAATACTAGCTCGGCAATCCGATTATACGAATCGCTCTAACTAGTACTACTACTTTTAGTATAAAGGGCTCTACTATCTATTCTGCTTTCCGGTTGCCTCTTACGATAAAAGAATATATCCCTCTCGAGGGTAATGCATTGTCGGCCTTCTAAGCATATATAACTAATATCCTATATATTATAATCGACGAGAAATCGATAATTGATCTAGTTAAGCTATACTAGATTAATAAGCGACTGCGATAGGTAGAGCAGCAAGATCCGAGCTATCTATAGGCGGACTAAGATAATCCGGGTATCGATACCTCCCTACTATTTAGAGGCTTTACGATCTGTATATATAGTAACTTTAGCTAGTTGCTTCTAGTCGCGGGTCGCCCTCTCTTTAGTCGACTAAGCTAGACTAATATACCTAAAGTTGTTCTTAGACGCTATATATAGTATCTGTTTAATAAAACTATCTAGCTTAATGTTATTTAACGCTAGTAGGGTACTAATCCTACTACCTAAGCTTTCAAAGCCGCACTCGAAGGCCTACGTACTAGACTAGGTAAGGTTACTATCGATTACTAGCAAACACTAGTGTCTCGTGTCCGCGATCCCTCGCATCTATATCCTATAGCCTTCTAAAACGCAATTCGTCTTTTTAGCTATAAGAAGCAGGTCGCTATACTTAACTATATATCGATACGAGACAATTAGTAGCCTATTAAAGCTATTAAAGCTAAGTATACTAGCCGCTATACAGTCTAAGCCGACTATAAGATAGGCGGTAACTTGTATAAGATACTCCCGATCTGTATTAATGCCTATATATTAGTTACCGAGAACCTTTAGGTATAGAAAGGCGTCGTTAATAGGACAATCGGTACTATTCGTAACGTTATATAGGTAAAGGATACAACCCGTACCGAGTAAGAGGTCGTCGATAACGATCTGCTAGTAGCTATACTCGTAGAGTTAGATTAATATTCCGGACCGATACTAAACTAAGAGATCGATAGCTTACCGCCTAAGGTAGTACCGATCGTACTATCTCGCCGTAAGTAGAAGTATAACGACCGTTTCGATAGCTAATACACTCGCACTTAGTTTCCGTTAACTATCGCCTACGCTATTACTATCTATAAGGTATAAGGTATAACTCTCGATAAGGGTGTCCTCGATATCTCTAAGAAGGACTTTACGCCTACATTAATATACGTCGTATACTCTCGGTTTCGTAGTCTTAACGATATCCTTTTCGACGAACCTTTTAACTATAACCGATTTAAAGGCAAGCTATATAAATCACATATCGACCGCTATACGGACTACATCTATCGCAAGAAGCAGCGTACGGTACCGCCTAGTAGTGTGCTTTTGTTAGATCTACTATACCTAGACCCTAATACTGCTAGGCGTAATCTATAGACCGTATAAGCTTAGTAAGAAACCCGCCTTTAGCAATAGCGCGTACGCGAATAGGATTAAGAGGAAGCTCGTCGTTAGCGCTAGCAATAAGAAGAGGTATAGCTTAATACTAACCTGCTCAAGATTGCTAAAATAGAATCTCGCGGCTAGTTGTCTAATAAAGCCGTACTTCTAGTTGCTTCTATTCTATTTCTTAAGCGCACTTTGCCGACTCTAATAGTGCCCGGACGGTTCGTACGATTTAGTAAACTATCTCGTAGGTTTATAGAGGTCTATAGCCGCCGCCTTAAGGGCACCGCGTTTACTAATGCTCTCCGGAATATAGAGGCCCGCAATAAACTTGTTTACGAGGGTCCTCGCGGTATTAAAGCTATAGAGCGGACCGACTAAGATCGACTCGGCAATCGACATATCGCTAGCGAATTCCTTAATAATAAGACCTTCTAGCGCAACGTTCAGGCTAATCGTTAAGCTTAACAGTCTTAGTAAGCGCCGCTTCTTCGCGGTAGTAATATTGTAGATAGCGAACAGGATACTTAGTAAGAGCAAGGCACGTAGTAAGAGCAAGGCACGCAGTAAGAGCAAGGTACGTAGCAAGAGCAAGGTACGTAGTAAGAGCAAGGCACGTAGCAAGAGCAAGGCACGTAGTAAGAGTAAGGCACGCAGCAAGAGCAAGGCAGTAAGATAGACGTTAGGGATAATATTAATAAGGAGACTCGGATTTAGATTGCTATTATAGAAGAATAGGCGCGTTAATAGGCGTTTAACGATAGATTGCGTCGCTATTAGGAGGAGGACTTAGCTTTAGCGTAGACGTGGGACGATAGTAATAAGGCATTTAAGTAATATAGCGACTCGCAGCGGTAGCGATAAAGCTACTAATACTGTAGCTACATAGACCGCAGTAATAGGCGTAAATCTAATATTGTTCTCGGGCTCTACGCCGTCGCTCCGCTCGATTAGGACAAGTACTATAGGGCTTAAACGATACTTTATATTTCTTACTACTATAAAAGCTATCCTAAGTGCAACTTTAGGAATAGGTACCGACGACTAGGAGAGCTTCGTATTCCCGCTATATAGTCCGTTAGGGAGCGTTAGTACGGCGATATAGTCTACCTTAGCCGTAGGAATAGTTTATATATTATCCGCGAAGGCCTTTCTCGATAGCCGGAGGCCTGTCTTTACTATAAGGACTATAGTTCTATTAAGGCCTATAATATTGCTATATTCCTATTCTAGGACCTATTCTATAGATAGGGGGCGCCCTACGAGATCGTCTTAGATAATACCTCTACTAATATAGCTAAGGAAGTTACGGCTTTACTAACCTCGTACGAGATAAAGAACGTTCGTATCTCCTTATACTACCCTTAGCCGAATGCTATTACTAAGCGAGGCTACTAGTCTTTTATCGATGCCCTATCTAAGTTAACTAATAGTAGAGATAAGTTAGCTACTAGTTCTAACTATATCTTAGCGGTTCTTTAGGCGGACCGTATAATCGATACTACCGGACTTATACTAGCGGAGTAAATAATTAGGAGGGATACTATTCTCCTAATCGACCTGTCCTATCGTATATATAGAATTTATACCTAGGGGTCTATTTGTACTAGAGCGGATCTTCTTATCCTATAGGCGAAAGCTCTTAAGGAGATAACTACTACTTCTAAAAAGGGTCTTACTCTAAAACTTCGGCTCTACGAGGACGCTAAGTAGTATTTTAATAATAATAATACTATTAATTAGGAACCTCTAAAGGCAGGCAATATACTTCTTCTTTATCGGTCCGAGCTATAATATAGCTACTTCTATAAGCCTACCTTTAGGTAGAAAGGTCCTTACCGGGTCTAGGAGGTCCTTTACGACGGTTCTACGTACCTCCTCTAGTAGCTTAATAGTGCTACCTTAAAATATACGTACCCTCGGGCAAACCTAAAGAAGATCGGTAAGTTATAGGAACTAGAGGATCCTCCGCCTATAGAGGAATAATATAATCTTAGGGGTATTATTACGGAGTTCGAGAAAATAGCCTTAGCGAAGAGCGCTAAGGTAATATATAACTATTTGTTTGTTTTAGACCCCGTAGTAGCTTAGTTTACGAACTATAAAACGTGTATAGTTTGGTTTCTTAGTAGTAGCTTAGCGGTCCGGTTTGGTTTAGTTTACTACCCCGCTAGTTCTAGGCTAGTTTCTAAGAAAACTACGATAACGTACGACGATATACGACGACCTCGGATCGAGCCCGGAACGCGATAAGGGCCCTATAATATATACTATAAGATTGCATCTATATTTTAGGCTATTTAGACGTAGTTCTTGTCCGTAGCCTACATATAGCCGGCATAAACCGGTCCGTATACCGGTTTCTTAGCAAACTAAACTAAACTAAACTAGAATTTCGGCTTAGTAAACTAAACTAAACTAACCCGAACCTCTACGGGGTCTAGTTTGTTTTAAGCGTTAAAATATAAAACGCGTCTAGTTAGATACGAAGAAAGGGAGGGATATTAGCTAGTAACTAGCTCTATACCCTTACTAGGGTAGCTAGTCGCTAGCCTATATAAGAGGCACCTATCTATAGAATAGTAGAATTATTAACCTCGTATACTATACTATTCCTATTACGTTTTAATAGTGCCTCTATTATAGGGCTCTAGTTAATAGCCTAAACGACCTAATTTGCTATCCTATTATACTAAGTATAGCTACCTATATTACGTTAGGTTATACTACCTTTAGGGACTTATACTATTATAGCTAGTAGTAGTAGTAGTATTAGTTTCCGTCCTTTAATATTATATATTATACGCTATACCTATAGACGAAGGCGCCCCCTATAGGACTCGCTATATTAATAGTATAGTAGACTTCGAGACGTATAATATAATTTACGACGAGGAATAGGAGGATAAGGAAATACGAGCTATAAAGGCTTATAGGCGAGTAATAAAATAGTAACGAGCAGAGTAGAGTATAAGGAAATTACGCCTCCGAAATATAGAGAATAATAATACTAAGGCGGCGAATAATAATTTCGTAGTTAATAGAGAACGTATAAGATAGGATATAGCAATCTATAATAGTTAATAGCAATAGTTATAAACCTATAGTACTACTAGTATATTCTAGTTTAGACTAAGTCGACTACTAGTTAACCTAGTCGACGAGTTAATAAGTACTAATATAGTAATATACGAATAATACAAATACTAACGATTACGACCGCGAGCGACCTAGGCGATCCTATATATAGAAAATTTCCTATATATAATCCTAAGCGATCCTAAGCGATCCTAAGCGATCCTAAGCGATCGCGATAATCCTATAGATCCTAAGCGATCCTAAGGATCTAGGCGTAAGTCGGGTTACTTAGGATCGCTTAGGATCGCTTAGGATCGCTTAGGATCGCTTAGGATCGCTTAGGATCGCTTAGAACCGATAGAATCGTCGCGATCGTCGCGATCGGTAAAAAGGTTTTTATAATATAGATCGTAACGACGTCGAGACGAGGCTATATACTTGCCTTCGAGCCTATTACGTACTAGACGACGACTAAGGCTAGATTTATTCTCTCTAATCCTAGTAGTAGCATTTCGTTATAAAGTACTAGTATTAGGTCCTTACCTTTATAG